>NC_070593.1:7906319-8206319 GCF_027409825.1 Scomber japonicus | reverse complement strand
GCTTTTAAAATCATCTGCTGACAGAGGAAAGAGTCAGTCTACCTACAAACATGATTTATGGCATCACAGCTAGTTTTGATCATGGTCCAGCAACTTAAACAAGAAGGAATAGATGTGAGGTTAAGAATTTAAGATGCTTGTGAATCAAAATCACAGCAACAGCACAAATGATAGAAATCAAACAGGACCTACAGATATACCAGAAAAGAACCACAAAAAAAGTGTGTTTTGTCCAATTTACTTCAAAACAATCCTTAAAAATGTGTAACTTTTAATGTTTTTTTCCTCTCCTAACTTTAAACTTTGGTTAGCAGCAATTTCAGATGCTAGATGTTGGAGCTTTGAGAGAAGTGACAGATTAATAAACCTCAAACTAGTTCCAAGTATCTGCAAATTGATTTTCACCTTCGACTGGATGTTTTTTAAAATTCAGACTAAAAACATGCAAAAACACTGTCATGGTCCTTTAAACCAAAACTGAGCAACAGTCAAAGCCTGCAGATGTTACTGAATGTAATAATGTGAGTGTTGCTCTGGGGATTAAAGTGTTCAAGTTTAATCAAAATCTGTGGAAGAACAACATAATGAAGTATTTCTAGGTCCGACGGTGCCAGTCTAAATACAGATTATTTTTGCAGGTGAATCTCACTGAAAAATAAACTCTTTTTTCTCACGTCTTTCGACTGCAGAAGCTCTTTTACCTGCTGTACTGTCTACAGCCAGCAGAGGGCGACACTCACCTCTGAGCTGCAGGGTTTGACTCCCCCCTGCCCTGCTGACTCTCTCTGGTCTGATGGTGCCTCATGCAACAATTTGTAGAGGGTCCGCCAGCTGCTGCGTCACAGCAGTTGCTGGTCATGTAAAGAAGAAGAAGAAGAAGAAGAAATTACATTTAAAACTAAAATCTTTCGACAACTGCAGAAAAGGGCTGTCCTCTGATTCATGTGTACACTCTTTTAGTTTATGGATCACTTTAACTGTTTCAATAAGATTTATATAAAGGTATTTTAAAGCAGCTGCTCTACATTCACCTTTATTCTACTTTTCAAAGGAGAAAAAACCTAATGTGATGTTTTCCTGAGGCATTACCTGAGTGTTTTTACATTATAAAAAAACACGCACACACACACACAGTTCATACAGTTCATGATGAGACAGGTAATCCTTTCTCCGGTGCTCTCACCTTTGTTCAGCTGCCTCTCCTTCCTCCCATCGGACCTCTTCTTCCAGGATCACATGACAGCGAGACAAAACGCTCCTCAGTGCTCGCTCGGTTCCCAGGAGGAGGCTGCAGTCAGGATGCTCTTTACCCGTCCACTGCAACAGGTTCTAGACGAGGAAGGTGATTCAGAAAAAAGGAAATCAGTCAGAGTTCAAAATTTGACTATGATTGAGAGGGTGGGAATGATTTTTGGTTTGTCTTCAGTATTCAGTAGAGCTGCCAATTATTTTCTTTATTAACTGATTTTGTCAGAAAATGCCCGCTACAGTTTCTTAAAGCTCAAAGAAACATCTTCAAAATATCCTGTTTTGTCAGAAATATAAAAATATTCAGATTACTATAATGTATGACACAGAAAAGCTTCATATCTGATGTTTGAGAAGCTGCAACCACTGAATATTTGATGTTTTTTGCTTTAAAAAAATATTAAATCGATGATTTGATTATCAAAATTGACGAACTGCTGCAGGTCTAATCTTCAAACCTGATACTAATATTTCCCCAACCTCACCATTTTAATTTTCTGATCTGAAGCATCCAGTTTGGTGGTTTTTTTTAAGTGTTGGACGTCTCAATCTGGACTGCAGTCTCAACTTTGGCCTCATTCAGCTCAACGTCAGCTCTACTTTAGGTTCATTGTGCACCTGCAGCGTTTGCTGACTCACCTGGATGTGGCTCAGGTAGCTGTGGATGCGAGAGACGGGTGCCAATAGCAGAGAGAGCAGTTTCATTTCCTCTCTCTCCATCTGGCCGTTCTGTAAACGCAGACAGAAAATATCCTTCAGATTGTGTCTGGTTTCTGGTTTCTAGCACATTATGATTGAATCCTGTCAGCACTGTAATACCTGTGTTTTGTGATTTTTCTCAGAATGATTCAGTCTGTTGAACTCCAGTGAGAGGAATGATGCCAGGGTCGTTGTGTAGCCGAGGTACATATCAGAAAACGTTGTCTGGAAAACGAGAGTTGATTAATGAGCATCATCAGAGTTCAACATAATCACCTGAATCTTTATTTTTTAGAAAGAAAAAGGATCTACTTGCATCATTTTGGCCAATAAGCTGCACCAGGATGTCTCCCACCAGAGATTTCCAGTGCTCAGCAGAAAGTCGCTCCTGCAGAGTGTTTCTGAAGAGCAGATGTCGCTGCAACAGCTGCTCCACAAACTTCATATACGTCTGACTGGATACAACAACACAGATGTGAGAGTTTTACTGTACAGACACAGATGGGTCTTTACTGCAGATGATCTTTTCCATTTCTGTCTCTGTGTAGCAGAAAACCTCCTCATGTTGTGACCTTCCATGCTAGAAAAATCAGTTTGCATCAACTTTCTTTCTTTGTAGACAAACATCGGAGCAGTTTAGTTTACTTACTACGGTTCCACAGTCATCAGGTGAGCCGGTGGGGTTTTGTATTTATCATACAGCTGGTTTAAGGTTGACACGTACTCCCACTCGGAGTGGAGAAGCTGCATTGCTACCTGATGTCGTGCATCTGCTCAGAAAACAAGAAACATATAAAAGGAGAGGTTCACAATTTGTCTATTTCAGTTTGTTTTAATGAACATTGAACATTGGGACAGGTTTTTCTTGCTGTGATCTTTCATCCTGTTCATACTGACCATCAGTGGGTTAGGGTTAGAGATCTCTTCATAATGCACTTTCAGTGTCAGTAATAAGGGACAAAATCCACAAGTCTCCTTTCATGCAAAAATGCATTTAATAGTTTATTAGTCAAATCAAGTTGATATTTTTCAGAGCCTTTCGTCAGATGGTGTTTCCCTGTTAAGCTGCAGTGGAAGTATAGTAACAAAAGAGAGACTTTGGCACAAAAAAGACTCATATAATCTTCAGATGAATCTGACACATGAACACAGATAGAAGAAGAGACATGACAGAAAAAAACTAACAAACCAAATAAAACCAAATGTACATTCACAGAAGAGCTGAAGAGTTTCAATTCCTGTAGCATGAAATGTGCTTTCTTATGATTAACTTACTTATATTTATTTTCTTAACTTGAACAAAATTGTGTATCCCCTACATGCATACATAGATGCGTTACCATGGCAGCACAAGCTGATGTGTGATGTTATTTTGATACTGCACAAGGAAATAAACAAATATTGTATTTTTGTTCAATCCTTGAAATGTTTATTGAACATTTTATTGTACAAATATTGTGTCAAAAAATGGTTTTGTATGGTTTTGAAAGCAAATGTAACATGTAGCTTGAATAACACTTGTGTTTTACTGCAGCAATAAGCCACAGAAGAAAAGCATTTTTCTACCAGTCTGACAGATGATGCTGAGTTGTGTTTGACACAGTGTGAGCTCACCTGTGCCCTCGTTCAGTCCCGCTTTGAGGCCCTGCAGGAAACAGTGGAGGAGCAGTTTTCCTCTGGACAGGCAGGAAGAAGGAGCAGATGAACAGTCACACTGACATCGTCCCCCGGCCGGCTCGACTGGATCACTGCATCACAACAGTGAAGAGATACCAAAACATACATTTGATTTATTGTTTTACATGTCTTTAACACACAGATATGTTGTATCACACCAACTCAATCATATTGTAATCACAGTGTTTTCTCCACCTGCTGACCAGATGAGATCAGCTTGTTTTTGAGTGTTGTAAATGTATTTTAACACATGAACATTGTGACATAAATGAATCATGACAATATAATCAGATTATTTTATTTTCTCAATCAGTTGTTTGGTCTTTAAAATGTCAGAAAGTTGTACTTCTCATAAGTCAATGAGGTTTCTGGTTTGTGAGAAGCCGCTGATCTTCAGGACTTTAAACTAATAATACCAAGATATTCTTCTTATCTGAGCTGCTGTGGAGCTTTTATCTGTGTTACCTTTCTCTCTGCTTTGACGTAGAGCTCTTTCCATCCTCCTGAGGTCTTTGTCTGTTACTGTAGAGCTGCAGGACGTGAGACTGCATCACACCAAGCTCCTCCTGCAGAATGAGGATTGAGTTTATATTTAGAGAAATCCCTGCAATGTGTCTGTGGTTAATCTTCCTTATTATAACCAAACGTTCCACACTTGATTTGTTTCTAAATGACTCTCACCCGCAGCGACTCCACCAGAGCCTCCAGTCGCACAGCTTTTTTCTGACAGGTCCTCCTGTTCTCCTCCAGCTCCTCCCTCAGGTAAGTGTCTCCATGTTGGATCTGGCTGAGCTCCAGCAGGGCGCTCGTGAACCCTGTCTTCAGCTCCGAGACCATGCATTGTAACTAAAGTAGAAATATATTCATCAGAAATATTAGATTTATTCAAAATGCACAACAGGATGTATCTTTGCACACTGATCTCTTAAACTGTCTTTGTCTGTCTTTGGCATCAGAGGACATTGATTTTCCACCTGCTGCTGTTTTAGCAAAGAAGGAGAAGAGCTTGAGATTTAAAGCAAACTGTCTCTTTAACAAAAAAAACACTCTCGCTAATGAGGGGGAAGAATACCTTGGAGATTTCAGTGACAAGCTCGGCCTCTTGAGGCTTCATGACCTGCTCAGAGAGAGAGACACAAACAAAGCTGTGTGCAAACAATCCACAGCGATTAATGCTCATCACAAACCGTGCTGCAGCCTGAATGACCTTTTTAGATTTTTAGCAGCCGTCAGTCATCTGGCAGATAAAAACACAGTGTAGGTAGGCATGCTTTCCTGATGTAATTCAATCTGTCCTCCCAGCACAGATCAGATAGTGTATCAGACACACAATGGGAACAAAAACAGGGGAAGTCGACCTGTTTTTCTCACAGTAAAATGAATCCTTAACCTCTTCCTACCCAAATGCTCACACACATTACAAGAAACAGGCATTCATTTAACATCTACATGATTTTTAAGCACAAAAAAAGGAAAATCTATCATCATTTATTCTTTCTACCTACGCCTATTTAAAACCAGAGGAGTCAGAATAACATTTGCAACCTCTTATAAAGACTTTAATGTGTGTGTGTGTAGTTGTTTGTTTGTGGTACCTGCTCAGATGTTGCCCCTGCCAGCAGCCCCTCTGCTAAGGAAGTGGCGAGCCAGCCAAAGAGCTCAGCCCTGCAGGGGAAAAAGCTGCAGAAGCCAAGATCCCTCCTTATAAGTCTGCTGACAGAAGGACAGGCACAGATCAGCAAAAAATTAAATGTGTGCAATAAGCAATAAGGTTTAAACAGCAAGTGAATCAAATAAGAATCATTTTTTTAAAAGATGAATTAAAGCTCTCCACAGGTTATTTTAAGAGCATTTTTTATGGAATCAAAACATGAAAGAAATCCAATTTTCAGTGTAGGTTGCAAGACTATGATGGACATATTATATAATTAAAAAAACCCACATGACTATATTTTAAAGCATAATGATAAATCAGCTGTCCAAGTATTGAAGAATCCTTTACAAAAAAGTGAAGCAGTGAAGCAAAATAAAACTCACCTCAGCTACAGCTCAGCAGTGTTTATACTCCACACATTTGAAAAGATGCAGTGATCCCTAAAATCCTCCTCAAAGTGTTGTATTTCTCTCTTTCTGAGGTAAAAACTTTCAGTGTCGGTCATTTGCGGTGTTTGAAGGCGGTGAAGCCTCATGTTGCTGCGTGCGGACAGCAGATGTCCCGCATGACGCTCACTGAGCATCTCTGTGATCTACTGAGGAAGTCAGGTCGAGTATGAATCATGTCAGAGCCCCGATGGAAAATAGGCTTTATTATAAAGACTTTTACAGTAATTCAGATATTGTTGTACATTAATGGAGCTTCACACAAGTCACATATAGCACTAAAATACTGCTAATATTTTTTAATATGGAAATGGGAAATTTTGCCATTATAGATTTTATTACAAATTCCAGTGATTAACAAGGTGAGTGCAATAGCTATTAATAAGATAAAATAAGATGAGGTGAGAAAACAGATAAAGATTTATTATATTATTAGAATAAAATGACTAAAAATATAATATAATTTGAGAATACACTAAAAAAGCTTTATACATTGCAATACTTTAGACTTTATAAATTAAATATTTGTGCTAAATGAATCCAGAAATCAAGTGATGCAACACCAGCAGCCATGATTTATATACATTATATATTATATTTATTATATATAATATAAATAAATGTATATAGGTATAGGCCTACATATGAATAACAAATACAATATAACATTAAAAAAACATATAAAAGTATAGTGTATAGTGTCATATGTATGTAATTGTATAGTTTTATGTTTTTAAATATGGTTGTTTATTGACCTAGGCAAGTCGTTTGATTTTAAAACCAGCTCAGAAACATCGATTGAAATATTACTCTATTGATTAATTAACAATCATTAAATGAACAGATTATATCATTAAACTAAAGAAACCAGACAATCATTACTCTTTTACAAAGTTTTTGCTCTTTTGAGGGTCGTCGCCACCCCACACAGACTTCACTCCGCCCGCCTGCATCAGTCCCTGAAATGAAATCCAGCGCTCACATGCTTACGTCATGTACGGAAAAGGCGGGGTTAACGGTCAATTCTAGAATCTGATTGGCTGCTGGCTGAATGGAATTTTCAAATTGAAGCAGCAGCTGGAGCTGTCAAAACAGCAGAGAAGGAGAAAGAGACACCGGTGAGCAATAAAGACAAAAATACAGCTCAAATGGATATTTATACACTTTATATGAATGCATGTAATGTTACACAGCTGTCTTTTCTCTCTGGTATCGTTTAGTGAAAGGTTTAATGTCATTATTCACCGTTTTGCAGCAGCTAGTTAATGTTAGCAGCGTCCTCTGACAATATCATGAGCTCTGAGATTAAATATGTTTTATATGTTAAATAATAAATTGGCTTTACTGTAAGATTAATACATATTAAATATTTTAAAGTGTTGCACTATTTCATATTTAACTCACGTTTTACAAATTGGGGTGTCGTGTAGCTCCTCGTGTTGCAGACTTATTTAAAGCAGTGGTTCTCAAAGTAGGGCTCGGGGACCCCCAGAGGTCCTTGGGGAAAGTCCAGGGGGTCCCCAACAAAATAAAGGGAATAATTTACTTTTGCTATAACACAGGGACAGAATTTATGACTATTTACACTTTGCACTTTATACATCGAGTTTTTATGTATGTATGTATGTATGCGTGTGTGTGTGTGTGTGTGTGTGTGTGTGTGTGTGTGTGTGTGTGTGTGTGTGTGTGTATATGTGTAGATATTTGATCTATTTTGCTTTTATTTAAGTGTGAGATATGTTTGTGTGAGTGATGACCGAGGATGGAGCTGTTTTAAATGTATTGACCTCAATGCAATGACAATAAGGACAATTCAATTCAGTTCAATTCAATTTTGGTCAAGGGTTTCATACCTTACTATGTAAATCTGAGGAGTATATATATATCATCTCAGGAACTTCTACATATTGCACATTTATATACTGCAGACTTATTTACACAGAGATTGTTTATTGCATATTGTGTTTTATTGTATTTCACCACTTTCACCGTTATGCTGCTACCCCCTCCGTTCCCCGCCCCACCCACCCACACTGTGCTGCTGTGTCAGTTTGAATTTCTCCCTAGGGGGATCAATAAAGATACATCTTATCTTACCTTAGCTTATCCTAATAAAACATCTGGGGAAAAAAAAGATGTAACAAAAAACGGACATTATAAACTTATACTGTACAGTGTTTTTTGGGTTTTTTTTTTTTAACTCTGTGGTTATTGCATTTATGAGAGTTGTGGTTTCGTTCTTGAACTGCTTCCTACTTTCTCACAGTCTGGAGGCCTGAAGTCATGAGGACGAGTGAGTTTGATTCCTCATCAGAAGAGGAAGAGATCGGAGATGAGCAGCTGACTCCCTTTCACATTTCCTGGTAAGTGTCAGCTGCTCTCTCTTCAATGAAAAATGTTATTTATGAGGGTCGAAGGAGTTTGTTATAAATATAAAAATGTAAAACAAGCATCACTGAGGTCATGCATTATATATTTTGATCCGCTTTAAGGTTGCCTCTGTCCATAGTGGAGTCCTCCCAGTTTCTTGGGATATGTGCGCTACCAGGTAAAGTTGAGTTTTATCATTTAACATTCTTTATTTCACTGTTCTTACTTCATTTATAAGATTTTATGCAAATGATCATTATATAATCTTTCCTTCATTTAAATTCAGGTTGCAAATACAAAGATATCCGCAGGAGTCTGCCAAGAGATGTTGGTAAGATGACTTTGACTCGTTGTGAAGGTCAAATTAAACTCTGGAGCTGATAATATATTAACACAGATCAAATCAAAGTACTTCATACCTGCAGATTTGTGAGTGTGACTGTGAGCCAGCAGCTGCTTGTAAGTTTTGTCGTCTCGTTAACAGAGGAGATGCAGAGTCAGGGGGTGCAGGACGTGTTTGTTTTCTGCACCAGAGGGGAGCTCGCCAAGTACAGAGTTCCCTCCCTGCTGGACGTCTACCAGCAGCAGGGCCTCACAGTTCACCACATGCCCTTCCCAGATGGAGACGTTCCCGAGCTGGAGCAGTGCTGCCAGATCCTCAAGGAGCTGCACGTCAGCCTGGAGAACAACAGGAGGACGGTGATCCAGTGAGTTTAACAACCCTTCAGAGTGTCATTCAGAGTACAAACCTGGAAGATAAGCAGACAAAGCAACATAGTTAAAGCCCCTCTGCATTCAAACAATAGTTGTCCTTATTGTTGTTCCTTCAGTTGGATGTTTGACCCTGAAAAGTTGTTTTCACATTTATCTGCTGAAGAAAGAAAGTTTCTATGTGCTCACTAATTTGGAGCCAGTTAAGGACCAGCATACAATTTTTCTTGATTTATTGGACAATATGACATAGAGACCAACAGGAAACAGGAAGAGAGAGAGACAGGAATGACCTGCAGCAAAGGTCCCTTGACGGAACTGAACCAGGGACGCTGCCATTATATGATGCGCAGTAACCATGGGTTACCAAAGTGCTCCACCAGTACACAGTCTACACAAACATAATGGGGACACTTTACACTATGCACAAATACAGATAAAATACTTTTATGAGAGTAGTAGACATCTTGTATCCAGCAGCATAACTTATTAAACATATTCATAACTACAGATTTTTAATTATGTAGAAATAGAAATTGCTATTTTAAGGATTTTTTTTTTTTTTTTTTAATATATTTTTTCAGGCTTTTTTTAACCTTTTAATGGACAGGTTAGTAGAGATAGACAGGAAATAGGAGGCAGAGAGAGGGGGGAATGACATGCAGGATAAGACCACTCGGTGCGGGATTCGAACCGGGGTCGCCTGCAGGGAGGACTGTAGCCTCTACACATGGGGCGGGTGCTCTACCAACTGAGCTATGCTCAACCCCTATTTTAAGGATTTTTAACATTTTTTGGTGGAAAAATATGACAATTTATTGTTCAAGGTAGAGGATGTTTATATGTCCTAAAACATGCTTGGATTATTAAACCGTTTCTACTTTATCTTCATTTTGGTTGTGGAAAAAATAGATTTAAAGTATTTAATATTTGCAAAAAGAGCATACAAGAAATGGAAAGTAATTGATGAGAGTTTACATGGCAAATTGTCATCCTCAGATCTGAATGACGACAGTTGAAGTGTTTGCATGAAGCATTTTTAATCTGACTGAGCTCTTTATATAAACACGACCACTGATAAAAAACAGGTCAGTTTGTTGAATAGAGGCTTATTGTTTAGAGTCACTTGATAAAGCAAAGCTGAACGGCTGCCGAGAGGCTCTTAAATCTCCCAAATGAGCTGAAAAAGCTGCTCACCAGGCAACAGGAGGAAACTGGTTGTACTGGTGTGTGAGTGTGTTTGTTTATGTAAATGTGACACAGGGGATTTGATATCTGAACATGGAAACAAGGAACGGTTGAAAACAGACATTGATGCAGTCAAATCATCTGTGATAAAGCTAGTTCTTATGTTTTAAAAAAAGATATTTGTAGGATATTTAAAAGCTTTTATTTATCATGTTTTATTGGGAATTGAAAACATATCAAGAAAAAGACATCTATCAATTTTCAGCTTTATAAACATGCTTTTTTTCTCTTTCTTCCACCCTTCAGCTGTTACGGAGGCTTGGGACGCTCTGCATTAAGTGAGAATATTTTACTTTGATGCTTCATTCTCTTAAATACATCTTTTTATTTATGTTAAAAAAGTTGGTCATAATCATCTGTACTGGTTTTCTTTCATGCCTCGAATCACACGGCTGTCTCATGTTTTTTTTTTTTTTGTGCCTTTCAGTTGCCGCCTGTCTGCTGCTCCAGCTCTCCTTCACAATGACGCCAAACAAAGCCATCGAAATCCTCCGGGAGCACAGAGGAGGAGGAGCGATACAGACAGTGAAGGTGAGTCTTTTTTCTTTCTCTCTCTCTCCCTCCCTCTCTCTCTGAATCTAGAGGACAATGCTGGAGTGTCCCACAGTTTCATAGATTCTCTCTTTTCATGCAGCATGAAAATAAACGTGCAGAGACTCAGAACTTGTTTGGTAATCATGTAAAGAGACAATTTAGATTTATTATTATCAGGTGATCATGTGTTTATCTTTGAGAGTTGGCTGGTGAAAATAAATCAAGCACACAAGATAAACATGGTATTTGTGAAAAGAATCATGTCTCACCCATAAATCAGCCTCATGCTCTTATTGTGTAATATTAGCTTATCATAGATATAACAAAATATTTTAGTTAAAATACGCCAAAAACTGTTCCTTCTTTCCTTCCTTCCTTCCTGCTTACCTTACTCCCTCCTTTCCTTCCTTCTTTCCTCCTGTCCTCCCTTCCTTCCTTCCTTCCTCCCTCCCTCCTTTCCTTCCTTCTTTCCTCCTGTCCTCCCTTGCTCTTTTTCTTTCTCCCTCCCTCCCTCCCTCCTTCTTTCCTTCTTCCCTCCCTCCTACCTTCCTTCCTTTCTTTCTTCCTTCCTTCCCTCCTTCCTTCCTCCCTCCTTTCCTTTCTTCCTCCTCCCTTCTTCCCCCCTTCCATCCTTCCTCCTTCCTCCCTTCCTTCCTTGACTCGAGGACAACAGGAGGGTTAATAACCACATTTTAAGAGATCCTAGTCATAATGTTTCTTTATGTTATGCCTTTATAAAAAAAAAGAAGGTAATACTCGCCAATATACTGATGACAAAAAAAGTAAATGAATGCTTTTTAGGTTTTTCATTAACTAATGACGGCTTTATTTTCCTTTCCTGCAGCAATATAACTTCCTCCATGAGTTTCGGGAACAATACGCAGCCTACCAGGAGAGCAGAGAGCCTTCTACAGAGCGCTCAGTCTCTCGGTGATCTCCTGAAAATGTTCATCTCTTCCAAATGTGCTCCGTTGTCAGTGATTCTTCTCTCTCTGCTTATTATGTGTGATATAATTGTATTCTCTGATGATTGCACTTTAAAAGAATACTCTAATATATTGCTTGTTGTCATCCTCATTATTATCAAATAAAAGACTTGATGAGGGAAATGTTTCTGCATTTATATCATATTTAAATTAATGTTGGTTTTCTTACAAATGTTGATGATGAGAAAAGGTTGACTGCTGCATCTCTACTCTATTTCAGTGGTTCCCAATCTTTTTCTTTAAATACAAAGAATCAAACAATTAACTTTTTACATTTATGCAAATATGAACGACTAATACATCAACTTGTAAATTTTAATCGGCTGTTTCACATTAGAACTGAAGTTATTGCATGCTAATTGATAATTAAACAAAGTGCATTTTGGCTCCTACATCTAGTGTCAACTTACCATTTAGGAGCAATATATATTTATTTAATAGATACATCCAAACCCTCCCGTATGATTTCTCAATGATATCACCTTTTACATAAAATCACCATGGCTGGATCTACAGTACAGGCAATCTGTGGCGTCCAGTGTCCAGGGGCCCTTCAGGCTTTTTTCGTCTCTTGATGTTGATCATATTGGTCACAGTCATAAACCTAGTATGTCCAAAACACATCATGGAGTTAAAGGGTTTCCACTCAACAGCATCGTTATCCTCTCAACCCTGGGTTAGGGTTAGGGCTACTCATGCAGGCTTGGCCATCACATTTAACTGCTGTGTTCAGGTCTGTATTTTGGTTACTTGATTGCACCAAAAATACCAAAAAGTCACAAATCTGATCAGAAAGTGAGTCATTACATCCCTCGAGTTGATAAGCACACACCTTTGAGTCTTTGCAGAGTCTTCCCAGAGGCTAAATCTTAATGACTATGATGATCATCTGCCTTTTTATTTACTTTTCTATTAGTTTTAACCAAAACTACCATCACTCTCAGCTGTACTTTGTTTAGTGCTCAGTAATTAAGATGTACATGTCAGTATTTAGTTTAGTACAGCCTCACTGCTAGAATGGCTCTTGCTGTCACATTTCCATACCACCCACTAACTGTATACAGTATATATTATAAACTAAATATTTTATGCTGTTAGTATACGAGAAGTCAACACTAAAATGTTTTACACTAACAGGAAATGATGAAAGCTTTCTTCTCCCTGTTTCTGCACTCCATGAGTTGAAATAAGATCCAGTCCATAACAGAGTGGGACACGTTTATTCAGCTTCAAATAAACTCAAGTTCTCATTTCTTTAGATGTGACATATGATGGGATCTAATACATAAAAATTTCACCTGCGACAAATGGATCATCCCTTTCCCTGAAAAAATTTACACATCTGAAAAATGGAAAATAAATAACTCTAGTGTTCTGAAAAACAATTTGTCTAATGGCCTCGAGTCTAAAGAAACAAAAAAATGTCACTTTTCCAGACGGTGATTCTGGGGAAAGGAGCCGACACTGCCTCGGAGTGTTTGATATATTGGAGACATAAAAAGTAGAATTAAAAACACTGAATAAATTAACACTGGAGTTCCTCACGCTGTCTTTTTTTTTTTTTTGGGAATATTTGGTGTTTGAAATGAACATAAATGCACAATGACAAAAATGTTTAAACAGCTTAACAGGATTTTCAAAAAGGTACATTCAACAGTATGGCACATCAGCAAGTTCCTATCAAAGCTCAATTTGCAGAAAGCATAGAATAAAACAATGTACTGATGCTTCTTTCTAATGCTGTATATATATTATTTTACTGTTGAGTCTACCTTTTAAGTTTAACAACAGCTGCAAGGGCAAGTCTACAGACATACAGGTCACATACACGTTGCTTTCTACTCTGGATTCACACTGAAGAAAACAAATATTGCCATTGATTGATTTCAGTACAACAGGGATTACATGGATGGTTTGAGGGTGATGATAAGTAGGGTCTGAAGTATGGAAACAATACATCAGATAGTTTGAATACTGATGTGACAACCAGACTATGATTGTCCCTGTGCAACATGTTCCACTAAGTGATAATTACCCATGCACCTTAGCGCCCTCTCTGTACTTCCAAGTCCCAAAAACAATGTTCATTTGAAGACTTTCTTATGTGTCTGTAAGCAAGAACAGAAGTCTGGGTTTGCACATTGCTAATTGTTCTACTGATGGCAATGAATCACGTGGCAGGTATAAATTTGCAGTTGAAAGGCCAGAATCTAATTCACAGAAAAAAAAAAAAAAAAGCGAATGCAGTTTAGCACACAGCTTAGATTCGCACAGATAGTGCACACCTGAAAATGTCTACCTAAATCTGTAAACACTCAAAAGTTGTGAATCAAGATGGGAAAAAAAAAATCTTTATTTAAATCCCAAGCATCAATATCGACACACCATGAAAAATAAAAAAGAGGGGGCAAGAAAAAAAACAACAGTCCATTCAGCTTTGTCCATATTTTCCATAAAATTTTGAAACTATAGTGCTATGAGAGGAACACACTGCGACCGAGATATTCTCTTAAAAACGGGCTAAATGTTTCCAAAATGACACACTTTGCTGTGTGTGTGTGTGGGGTCGAGAGTTCGTCCGCTTGAAATGGCGTCTTGTGTTTGCTGAACGGTGGTCTCTCCAGCAGGTCCTGTGTCCAGCACTAAAATCATAGTGTCTGGCTGTCTACTGTACATGCAGGTCCTTTTCCTCCATTGCTTAAGAGCTAACCAGAACATAGATCATCCTGTTGAGAATAGATGAGAAAATGTAATATTAGTACACATCCCCAGATAATACAGTATGCAAATATAGGTTTATGCTGTTTTACATAATGGACCAACACACTAAAAGGCAGAGAAATAAAGAAATGAAAACAAATGCGTACCCGTAGAGATAGTAGAAGAACGACAGGAGGTAGAAAGCCAGTTTGCACCAGCCTTCTTTTTGACAGAACGCCAGGATGTCAGCATTCATGATAGTTGTTGGGTCGTAGAGTCCTGGACAGCTCATCACAGGTCTGCTCATATACCTGCACCACAGAAGAAAAAAAAAAAAGAGAGGAGTGGATCAAGTCAATCTGGTAATTCTGTAAAAGCAGTTTAGTGTTTCAGTATAAAACACGTAGTTCGTCTTCTAAATGAAAGGGTGATTTCTTTCTGGTCAGATACTCACCTCCAGACATGATAAGCCAGCAGCGGTAAGTTGAGACAGAGGGTGAGCCACTCAGCCGCACAGAAGAACATCACACAGAAGAAGAAATGGATGAGATACTCTGGGAGCACCAGCTGTGAAGAGAAAATATGAAAAGAAAAAATGTCATAATCCACATAAAGTGAACAAACTAACACAGTCTAAAGCCCAATTTCCACTGAGTCCGGCAGCGGCGCGTTACAGCTGCGCCGCGGTCACCGGAGCAGATAGGTAACACTATAATCAATGAGAGCATCTCCACCGGGAACGTTTCAGCAGCGTGTCAGCAACGGCTCAGCAGCGGCTCCCGCGCCGCAGCGCTATCGATAGGTAGCATTTCTATTTTTGACGGAGCCGTTGCCAACTCGCGACAAGCTCAACAGAGCAGATTGCACCAGACAGGAAGTCCGACACTGAATCAGCAAAATAAAACTTCCGTTTTTCAAAATAAAACAACCCGTGCAGCCTCCCGATCGTATTTCAGCAACAAACATGAATAAAACAGTCAGATAAAGACTCCATCTAGCTACGTAGCCTACTGACAGATGGGATAAGTACATAAATCAAAGAAAATTACCAAATCAACCAAAATTGAGCAAGTTAACAAAACCGGGCCATTTAGTTGTGCTGCTACTACAGTAATTACTGTAGACTAAAGGCACTCGTTCGGGTTTGATTGTGCTGCCGTAATTACTGTATTAAGTGCAACGTCATTTTAAAAGGCAGCTTTCTCTCCCAGAGCATGCTCCGGTCCGCTGCTGTAACGCTCCCGGTGTGAGTTGACGCCGGGCAGAGGACGGAGCTAAACCGTAGCACAGCCGTTCCGCGCCGCTGACGGACCCAGTGGAAATCCCCAGTAACTCTTGTCCTCTTAAGCCTGATCCACTAACTAGACTAATGTATAAAGAAGTGCTTTATCTGTCTCCACACACACTGCTTTGTTAGAAAGTGTGGAGGCACACCGAATAAATTTAGAGAGACTAATAAAAAGTTAACACAGAAAAGAGATTACAGTATTAAAAGGTGCAGCCAAGTCTCAAAGGAAATTAGGCCTTTTTCTTTTTTTTTTTTTAACAAAGAGAAATTGAGCTATTTAAAGAGTCGGCTCCACAGAGTCCAAGAAAAGAGTGAAGAGAGATTCTCGTTTTATCAATACATTTTTAAACATGTTCATACATTTCTGTTCGGCGTGGCCATTGTGCTGGTGGTAAAATAATAAGTGCTTTTTCACACACAATGTGTAACAAAATAAACAGGGTGGAAAATTAAAACCTGCCACCTGTGAAATATGAACACTAAAATGCCCAAACTGAGGACAAAAAGACCCCCATTTGGCTGACCTTCACAAAGCTCCCACACTGAGGCTTACGCACAACCCTCAGATGTCCTCTGTCTGATAATGAGCGAGGCAAACTGGGTTTTTTGGCCAATCCTGTTTCACTTTTATCAATTTATAACTGTAGGAAATCATCTGAGTGGCTAATAGAAATTTAGGAGTCTATCAGACAACTAAAAGTGGATTAAAAACAGTTAATTTCCCAACCCTGTTTATAATGTCATTCATCACCAAGTGTGACCACAAGTCAAAAAGGGAAAACCCATCAACAGCTTGCTCTGGAGGGTGTTTACGCATCTCAGCATCAACATTTTCTTTTGAAGTGAGGGCAAACATACAGATCATCCCACTTCCTGACAAACGGACCGGGCAGCACACTGGAGAGAGGGGGGGGGGGGGGGACCATGCCGTGAGCACTAGCAGTGTTGATGCAGCAGCCTGCCTCAGGTTGACAGAATTCAAACTGGTGCGGGGGGTTCAGGGGGGCAGATGGAGGCACCACATGTAAGCCATGCATTTAAAAAAAAAAAAAAAGAAGGAAAGAAAGCAGAGGGGGCGGAGGGGTAGGTAGGTGCAACCAACAGCCCACAGACGGGAGAGGTGAAGGCACTTGGTAAGAGGAAGGTGCAGGAAAAAGGGGGGGGGGCTATAATGTGTTGATATCCTGCACTGTTCTGCCAAATACAAAAACTCACAGCACTAAAAAAAAAAAAAACTACTCTACACACGCAAAAAGACTCGCCATGGTCAAAACTGCAGATTGTACTACGGGGTGATTAGAGACGGAGGAATCTGGTGCTTTCACCCAAAAATAACTCCTCCTACTAGTGAAGTCGCTAACCAATCAGTGGACCCAAATATTGCTGAGCTTGGAGAGTGTTGGGATTCTGCGGCCATCTGGTCCGAACCACAGGTGATGTAGATAGAGCCAACATTGTAAAACAGCTTAGTTCTGCTAATTGCTGAATCAAAATGCAGCCTCCACTTTATAGAAGTAAGATTGATATCTAAATATGAGTTATTAAAAAATATATATAAAAATAAATGTCCTCCAACATCAGTCGAGACATCAACCTGTGCCCTGATCCACAGCTCAAAGTATCAACTGTTCCAAAAAGCTAAATCCTTTTACATCTTGCAGGTAAACTGAGAAATATTGATCAGACTTAATATGATCCTATCAGTACTGTTGTGTAAAAGCTTTGTCAGGACAGTGTGTAGGTCTGGTGTCACATTACTATAAAAGCTCCAAAACTCGACAAAGACAAAATGACCTGACCTTCTGAGTTTACGGTGAATTAACTGTACAAGTAACTTTAACACTATATGCAAACAAAGGGAAGGTCGTAATAAAGATCATGCATGTTTTGAGCATTTGCAAGTCTTTTCAGTTAACAGCTATACTTTATCAGTAGTCAGTAACATTGGATATTTCATCTAAGAGAATATTATTATCCCATTTCTGTTTTTTTTTTAAAAAGCAACTTACAACATATATTTCATGAAGTTGAATTGGTTTGATGAGGTAGAAACATGGCAATGGAAGCACAATCCAGTACTTCAGTAAAGGCTTAATCTTTAAACTGCACTTTGAGGTTTGCAGAATAGAAAATAACTAAAATCTACAACAGTCAAAACTGCATCCCTCAAGAAGAAATTGATAAATGAATAAAACAAAATAAAAATCAAGAAGAAAAGAAACAGAAGAGAAAAAAAAACTACTACACTACAGTAAAAAACCTGAGGCACAGGTGGCACGTCGACTAATCCCGAGTTGAACTCTGACCTTAACTCTGAGATTAGTTAACTGAAAAGACGTTTGCAAACACTTCTCCGTGCAAAATGACAAGACTGCAGACTGAGTTGAACTGAGCGGACATTTTAAAGATTGGTACAAACCTTTAATGCAATTTTGACTCTTTTAATCTTTTTGACCTTTTCAACTGTCTTTTTGCCGTTAACAAAATGTTAAAAAGAAAAGAAAAGAAAAACAAAACAAAAAAAAACAACAACAAAAAAGCAGATTAGGAAAAACAAAACAAAATGCATTAGAGTTTGACAGCGGACAAGATCACTGAATTCATAACAGCCAGGTTATTTAGCATAACAGTGCAGAGAAATGATTGAAAAAAGACAGAAAGGCAAGATAAAGTTGTCCTAAAGTAAATAAAACATCTTTCAACAGAGCATATCTGCATGCAGTCATAGAGGCAAGGAAGGTGTGTCAGGTACGCTGGTGTCACTTACCGGATTTAAAGTGTTACACTGATCTATAGGATTCTTGTAATCAGTCTTCAGCTCATCAAATGCTATTATCTGCAGGAATAAGAGGATCACAATGTAACAATGTACAGAAGGCAATTTAATATAACATTTCTAAATGTACCATCAAAATGTCACCTCGATATTCACTTTCAATTTCCATTATATCTTCTAAGAGCAACATCCTCTTTAAGTGCAGCGTTCATTTATTATAGTGTGTCATACAAAGTACTTTAGTAGGCTACTTCTCTATTACTATGACTAAGAAAATTCCCCCTATTATCATTATGTCTATTTGCATTGATTTTACTGTCTATATGGCTCCAACTAACAATCATGTTTTTAGTAAATTAATAAATCAATTGCAGATGTAGGTGTGATCCAAATGGTGAAACATTCCCCCAAAACAAGATCAGAATAACCAAGGTGAATACTTGTTTTGTCTGACTCACTGACAATTTATTTACAAGAACATAAAACAGAGAAAAGTTAATAAATCCTCATATTTGAGAAGTTAGTCTGGAACCAAAGAATATTTGGTGTGTTACTGACAGGTTAATTATTTGTTACTGAGACTGATTTATATTCCTTTTTATTGGATGTTTCAGTAGTTTTATAGCACCACTGCCAACAGCCAGTTTACTCAGTAACTAGTATTACATTAAACATGATTTTATGTAACAGTTCCTGTTTGGTTTCCTAATGCTTAGTTACACAATACATAAAGACTCAGTTTAATGTTTCCAGCTCTTTTCGTGGTCATTTTTTACTATTCTGAATAACACTTTCATTCAGACCTCTCCTAATATACTTGTCCAACTAATGTTCTTAACTTAATCCCATATGAACTTCTGAAATGTGATAAAACCTTAACAATATGATATTTTGAGTTGTGGTCTTGCTACTTTAAAGTTGTTAATCTTCAGTGTGAATGTTTCAGCTTTCACAATCTAACTAACTGTATTAGGGGAAGAAATGTGACATGTTGGGATGATAGGTGGAGGCTCCAGAAAACGGATGACAGCAACATTGTTAGCGAGTTAAGCCTGCTAACTATCTGGATGGCTACTATAAATATCAATATAAACACTGATTATTTGACAAGGCTGAAAAGTTAAAGGTCCGTTTGTTGTGGTCTGTTTATATTTAAAAGCCGGTTGAAGATACCACCGCGTTTAAATAAAAACAGTGACTGTATTATAACTGCTAACTTTAGCTCTTAGCCAACGGTTGGGTGTGTGTGTGTGTGTGTGTGTGTGTGTGCCATTCATTCTAGATCGAAAGCGTTACTAAGCGGTGGGCGCTCGGCCGTTTCTATGGAGCTTGCTTGGATACGTTCCATCCAGACGTTGCTAAAAACCGCGGTGAAGTTACGTAAATCAAAAACAACACCACCACCACAACACGTCCCCAAGCTATGTGGCTACAAAAGCTTAGCCTAGCGTTAGCCGCCGGTGTTAGCCAGGCTTCCTCTCGCTCTTCTTTCACCCAGTTTAACCAGCCTCGTTGGACCAAGCAGGCCAAACCGCCTCGTCTAAATGTGTCTAAATGTCTACTTACGTGCCAGATAGCGAAGAAGATAAGCGCCGCCGTGAGCAGCAGAGCAAGCATATAACAAAAGGCCGCGAATGTGAACGCCATTTTTTTCTCCGGTTCTGCTCGTCGGTTCCTGGCTCGGTCGGAAGATGATGCAGGCAGCTCCGCAACCGATTTGAGGCGTGAGGTAAGTCGGTGTGTCTTCTTCTCCAGTAAGTGTTTTTAGCTAGCTTGGCATCCTTATTGTTGCATTACTGCCATCTTCTGGACTAATGTATGTCCTTCAGTGTTTCCTCGAGTCTTTACATCATTTCTATCTATTGTCCCAACATTAAAAAACTTTATTTCCTATAATTGCCATAATTAACACTGTTGCATGTTCAATTATTTTGAAGTATGTCCTTTTTTTTTTAAGTTCAACAAAAAATTTTGAATACTGTTTATTGTCCAGTAACACCAAAACATCTTATTAAATTTACTAATTATATTTATCTAATGCAATGACATGTACATATTATACATTATTGTTTGATGTAAATCTAAGCCAATGTTGTATATAAGGTAAAATAGGCCTACATTACCCATACAATGTTTATTCTGTTCATTTATTCAGAAAGACACTGTTGTTTTTTTACAGTGCTATTACTCTGTGTTATCATTTTTCAGTACAGAATGAAACTGAAAATTATTCCACAGCTTTCATCGGACCAGCTGGACCAGAGAAAACAGCAGTCTCAGAAAAACAGAAGGTTAAACATCACTGACATTTTATTTATTTGGACAATAGGGACAGATAGACGCTTTATAAAGTATGGGAAAAATACAAATATCTCAAGTTTCACTGATGCCATGAGGCAGCTGGTTATGATACATGTTCCAGGTGTGTTTTTATTAAAAAGGAAAAAAAACAAACAACAGAATAGTAGGCATTTAACCAGAGGACACCAAAAGCTAAACAACACATTTGCAGTAAAAGAAAAAGAGTCAATAGGCCAAATATACAACAGGTTCACCACATAAAAGGGGAAGCTATCAGATCCACATAACCGAATACATGGCTCAAAACCAAAGAGAGCTACTGGGGAGATTGTTTCTGTCACATGATCAACGTGCTGTCCATTACATCCCATTTCTATGAAAAGATAAGCAGCAGATGTTTTAAAAATGCAGCAGAGGCCAGATGTTTGAGGTGCAAGTGTATTAAGTTAAACAAATTAATAATTTAAGATAAAATCTATCTTCTGGATGCATGCAACAAAGCAGCAAATTCTTGAATAATAATTATAAAACTTCTGTCAGGCTTTTGCAAACTGTTCAGACATACACACATTAAAGCGTGCTCTTCATTTACAGTAGCTTTCCACATTTTAGAGGTTTTAAGAATTTCCTTTAGAAAAAGACAACAGCTAAAGCATGTTTTTATATTCACATTGAAACCAGTACATTGCACATATTTCAAAGGAAATACAAAGTTTAAAAGTTAGCCTGTATTGCTTTTGTCAGACACCTTTGATTTCAGATTGAGTTGTTGTTTTTTAAAATTTACCTCAATTTTTCAGGTTTCAGGGCTATTAAACTTTACTTTCACCCATAAAGGAACGTGTGCAACTGAAGTTCAAGTAAGAACAGAAACCGTTATGAACAAGTGAATCACACACATTGGAGTTTGGATGTTTTTTTGGCTAACGTTCAGCTAACAGTTTAAATCTTAGCATTGATGTTATCAGTAGATGACAAAACCAATAACAGTTATATAGTTGTTACTGTTGAACGAAACCCTGTCCTCACCTGTAAATAATCAAATAAAGTCCTAATTTGATATCAATTAATGATCTATATGAACAGGTGTGACTGCATAATTTGACTCATTTAGTTTCTATCATTTAATCTATCAAGAATTGTACTTTGACAGATGATGTCTCCTGGACATAACAAAAAACAGATAGTGTCTTAAAACAAAAAACATTAAATACCTCCCAACAAAAGCAATCACCTTCTATTTTTCTCACATACAAAAAAAATTGTGTAATGTTTTCATTTTGGCCTCATGATTTTTCTCAAAAGACATAAATATGACAATATTTAAGACAAGGCATTGGTATGTATAATGTAGCAGTATGACATCATACATTATGTGGCGATTTCCTGCCATGAAGCACTAAATTAGCCACAAGCCACCGTTAAACGTTTCCAAAGTTTTCTCAATAAAAGACGACACTGATGAGGGAACATGTGGATTTCATTTGTGTCTGTTATTCTTTATTAGGGTCAGACCAATATACCAAGCTGATATTGAGCTTTTATCAAGAATCGGAAAACTGCCACCACTGGTCAAATGGAGGTTTTCCCTTCACCAGTAACATAAAACCAGGTCAGTAGCACCCACAATATAATTGTATAAATGCATTTTAAGTACATTTTATGTACCCTCAAAATATCTGGGGCTGGTTGCCCTGCTGTTAAAAGCTGCTAATCCTTACTAGAATTAGTTTAGAGTTTTAGTGTGCTGTTTTAGAGGATTTTCCGCCCTCAGACGAATATAATTCAGCAGCAAAAAGGGAAAAAAATGTAGTTTTGGGGCACAAATGCAGCCAAATAAAAACTAAATTGAGTCTGTAAGTGTTTAATAGTTTTCAGTTTTTGTTGTTTTAATCCCTCCTTTATTTCCAGCCCACTGAATTTGAAAAGTGCTGAAGGCTATAGTTTGGCATTTTTAACTTCAATGTTTGATTTCACGCCCGATATAAGAGAATATAAACCCAACAATGTGAAACTACTGTAAATACTTACAGACTGCACTCTTAATATTAGATATTGGCACAAAAATATGAGCTGCTGGCACATTCAATACACAAATATCAGTATCAGCCTTCACAAAACCTATATTGGTCAAACCCTGATCTGTGTGGAAAATGAAAATGGTCCAGATGCTGTCTTTTACCCAACAAGTCTAAATATTAAGCACAACTGGCATTTGGATAAGTCGCAGCCGTCATCCTCAACACTGAGTGTCTCGAGGCTGCGACCACTATAAAGCAACCATAGTGGCTTTACATCAGAGTTAAGCACAACATTCATCAACAGTAATAACAACAAGAGCTATAATGCACAATAATAGCTAACAATCTCTATATAAAGACACAGCAACCCACTTATACAGAGTAGCCCAGTAGATTACGAAGAGGGCAGGTGACGCTGCCCTGTGTGCAGTGTTTTCATGGTCACTAGAGACAGAGAGAGGTTTCTTGTAAAAACTGTTCAGTCTGGAATGTTTCAGTGGAAATATTGTTATCAGACATGTGAAATCCTAACAAATATGCAGGTCAAAGGCTGAATACACTTTTACGCATAAATCACACTGTTTCTTCTCTAAACACAGACGCAAAAGATGTGATCTGATGACACAACAACAAATCTGCAGCGAGATGAACACCAGAGGGGTTTCTACCAGCTTGTTCAATGTGCACCAAGAGAAGGTACACACATTATACTTAAATCTTTTAGTGCCACTTTTCAAATGGTCTTAGTGTTTTTGTCATTTGTAAACTGGGGCGATTAGTGTTTGATACCTAAATGATCATTTAAATGCCCTTAAATTAATACTGAAGGAGAAACTGACTAAAACAGGACTCTATCTTGTTCTAAATTGCAGCTATGATTGTTCAGATGTTCTGGCAGGATGTTTGTTTGTCACAACAAAAGGAAATAACTGCTGTAAAGTCTACTGTAAGTGTACATAACCCTAGATACACCAGAAATAACCAAACATAATCTGAAAGTAAGACTCCCTCAACTTGTGGAAAATGATTAGAAGTAAAAAAGGTGAAACTAAAGAGGTTTACAGCTGCAAAAAGCAGACTGTGTAAACTACTTAAGAGAACCAGAAACCGTTGTTACAATGCCTTTTAAATTCTCCTGAATGAACATGATAAGGAAGGGCGGATGAGCACTATCAATTTCTGTCCACTTCAAGAGCTATGGGAGTGTTAATTCAATACAGACACGTAACTGGCACATGGAGAGATTGTACGGGAGACAAAATCAGACCTGCCTCAAATAGTATTCCAGTTTTAGGCTGGCAGATGGGTGAGGGTTTATATGCCGAGCATGCTGACAGTCACAGAGAAGCATGTGATTGTCTGAACCCTCTGGCACACTTTGAACTGTAAAATGCCCAAAAAAACCCCTCCACCAAACAAGTCTAAAACCGAGTACAGAAAGTATTTAGAAACACTATTTAAATCAGGTCTGGTATAAAGAGAAAGGAATCATTAACTGTGGTGTGTTCTCCCAAAGAAGTGACACAACACGCGTTGTGCGATCTGGATCCTCCTCACGTCCCAGACTTCTGGATGAGATGAGCTTAGCGGAAGAACCCAAGTTTCTCTCTAAGCCATTCCTCTGTTAGGTCCTCTGTGTTTCTGATCTCAAACACCTGGAGGAAAAAAACATAAAATGAAGCAAAGAACAGGATTTAATTGCAGTTTAATATAGCAGGTGATGTGAAGTAAAGTGAATCTGATAATTGTTTGTCTTTATGTGAAAGTGATTGCATTTTGTCATTCATACATGAGTGAATTTTATGTAACTGTTCTTTAAGACTTTATTTAAATGGAGAGGCAATTATCGTGCAATATTTGGCACCTGCTACATAAGAGTAAACGGTATGAATGCTGTAGAACAGCTGTGAGTTAAAAAGTAATGAGATGAAGAGAGATTGGTGTTTCTTGTTCTCTAACAGGCTGCAACGGTGATGGACTTTAAAACACATCTGGGTCGATGAAGCCTTAGAGCGATGTAATTTCAACCTAGCGTCATATGCACCATGAGGTCTATCTAATCAGCGCCTCAGCCATTTATTTTCATTTGGTTGGAAAATAGTGGAGTTAGAGCCATCAGCCGAATGACTTAGTACAGGCGCTAACGGGACCACCAGTGTATCTCGTAAATGACCCCACTAATAATGCCTGGATTGTTATCAAACTTCTACAGTAGTACAAATAGGCTCTTTACTCTTAAATTGATGCATTGAAAAGTTTGTAAGTACACCAGGAGTTTATTAAAATAACACTTACCTGATGGCTTTTACTCTGCGGCTACTGCTAAAGCTGTAAACATCGTCGAAATATCGCGCGGTCACAGAAATACCATGTGGTCTTGTGAGATCCCGCACAGACCATCTAGAGATCTGTGCGTGATTAGATGGACTTCATGGTGCGTATGACACTAGGTCGAAATTACGCTGAACCATTGCTTTCACTAATGACAGAGCTTCTCATTCATTTTATCATGTAGTGTTAATAAAATAGCACATTGTGTTGGCTATTTTTAATAAAGTCTGACAGTTCATGAGTGGTCAATGGTAAGATGTGAAGTTGGGATTCTTGTTTAATTCCTACATGCTCACATACTGTTAGCGAAGTGTTTTGGTGGCAGAAGCCCGTATTCAGAAACTGCTTTTAAACGAGCCCTAAGCACTTCTGTAAGGTTGTGATGTTACAGTTATTGGAAGGGTAAGCTGCCCCTTCAACGTCATTTATCTCATTTATGTGCACTTGTTTCATTTCAGCTCAGTGTGAGAGCCTCTACTGCATTTTGTTGTCATTCATGGTCATGATAGTTTCTCTCCTCTCCTCTGCTCTCAGTGTTACACACACAGAGCGGAGGAGAGGAGGCACTGACAGCAAAGGAAACGCTGCACAGAGGTCACAAAGCAAATAAGTCACTGCTCAGCCTTCCACAGGTTTGGTAACATTATCCTCAGCAGTGGTCATCTTACTTTACGGGTGAGTTTTACCCAAAGTCCTGGCTTTACTTAGCTACAGGCTAGGCCACAATCTGTTACCTGTGGTTGGTCTCGGCATGTGTCGCTCAGAAAACTGTCGGCCAATCAGAGGACAGGCGCACTAAACAGACATGAAACAGCCTGTTCTTGGAGAGGAGATGTAAAACTATACTGAGATGGTTCTTAGTTCTTAAAAACCATAAAATATCTTCATATGGATGTCAAGACTTCAAATAAAACACTGGACCTTTAAGGCTTTTTAAGGATCCGTGGCAACTTTGGGTTCACTAACCTTGGTCAGTTCAACCGTTTGCACCAGTTTGTTTTTGCTTCCTGCGTACATCATCTGCTGCTCTGGTCTGCAACCTGCCAAACACAAACGCACCAACATTTACAGATGTTCAGTTAAACAATGTGCACCATTTTTAGTTTTTAAATGTATAATTAAAAAAAGTAAATCTAGAGAAGTTCTTACCCACTGGACTGGAGAAGATGAAGCAGAGAGGATAAGACACGCGTCCATCATCATGTTGGTATTTATAACTGTAGACGATAAATGTTCCAGGCGCTAAGGACAGTTCACGGATTTCACATTTGGATTTGTTTTACTAGAATAAACTAACATGTAGACAACCTGTAAGATTAAAGTATCTATTTCCAAGCAAAGATCCACCAAATTAAAGCCGGAAGGTGAGGACACTTAAACAAATACTGCATTTACAACAGTTCACTATAATTACAGGCAGATAAGATTTTAAATAAAACATGTCATTCATTCAAAGGATATCTCGGCTGTCTCTCAGGCAGCTCATCCTTCAGATCATCAGGAGAAATGTCCTAAAACAAGACGGATGAGTCATCAACAGTGAAGTGAGGAACTCCTTAGCTGTTCTGGTTACACTTTATCCAGAAAAGCTATTAAATCCACTAACATTAAAACAGCTGACAAAACAAGTTTAACCACACAAAGTTCAACTACTTCACTATCACTTTCAGGCTGGTAGTTTCATTCAGTTTGGAGTGTTTCAATTTAAATGTGAAGATGAACACAAACTCAAAAATTAAAGTAGATGACGTTATATTAAGAGAGTAAAAGATAACTTACCTCGTGTTCTTCCTCAAGAATAACGAGCTGCTTGTCTTTATCGATCTTCACTGAGGGGTTAAAAAAGAAAACAAAAATATTACAAACTAACAGCAGCATGAAAACTGTAGCATGAGATTAGTTGTGGCACTAATAGCTGAAGTACTGGTAGTGGTTTGAATAGAGTTTGTAAAAAAAAAAAAAAAAAAAAAAAGACTAAAATACCAGGAAAAATACAAAAAACTCAATAAAACGCAAACAAGTAGGTATTTTATTTTAAATATTTGTGTATATATATATTTTTTCTATTGCAAATGGACTTATGTTAAAAGGTGAGTTTGCCTGTGAATCAGAGTCCTTGCATGCAAACACACTCCTAATCCAATTTCCCAGCAATAACATTTTGATCCAGAGATGGCGGAGGATAAAGCTTAAAGCTCAGTTTGATACTCAGACTGATGTAGCGCTGAAGCCACCTGCTCTATTTGCAGTAAGTGAATACATGTCTGTCCTCCTCCAGGCATATACTGATTTTCCAATCTAACATTAGTAACATGGATGCTTTGTCTTTTCTCTCTCCTTTTATATTATCTGGATAGGTTTGCGTGTTTACTGACAACACATCTGTCTTCAACTGTTGGTTTCAAAGCCAGAAACACAACAGAAATACTTCAAACAAAACCAAAACATTAAAGAGCTTGGAACTGCATGAACACGAATATGAAGCTTGAGGTAACAGCTGGTTGGCTTAGCTTAGCATAAAGACTGGAAATAGGAGGAAACAGCTAGCTTGGCTCTGTCCAAAGGTAACAAAATCAGCTTATCAGCACCTATAAAACTCACTAATTTACATGTTTTATATCCGCTGTTTAATGTGTGCAAACTCTCTGCAACAAAGCGAATACACATCTTTCCCAAAATGTCAAAGTACTCCTTCATGTATATTGCTAAACAGTCCATAAAGAGAAGAATAGTTGTCTCATCTGGATGAAGCTTAATTTACATCATTCATAAGATCAGCTGACAGAGACAGATGACAACACATGACCGCCTGACTGAAGAGTTCGGTTTAGACCTGCTCTGTGTGTAAAGTGCCTTGAGATAACTGTGATTGTTGTGATTTGGCGCTATACAAATAAAGATTGATTGAAAAGTTATTTTATCTTCAGTTCAGTCCATGACCAAAATACTTTGAGCAAGAAATGGTCAAAGCACTTCCTGAAAGTGGATTAATTTGAATCAGGATTTAAAGAGGCAACATGTCCGCTCCCTCCTTATTCCCCATTTCATTCAACCCAGCAGGAGGCCGTGACCAATCTTAGAGTTAATGGTACACTACGACCTATAAGTGTTGGCTTATGGCTTAGGCTTTACTGAAGAAGGAGGACACATTTTGGAAAGTGACCCAATTCTACAAACTGCTCTTTGTCAAGGATTTGGTTAAACATAAAAACAACAATTTAGAGAGTAACACAAAACTGGCTCACACCATCCTCCTCCACTGATGTTTGATCTAAAAACTCATAATCAATGAATGTGTGAGAAGTTGAATGGTATAAATGTGTTGCCGATACTCACTGACGATGGCCGCGTTATTGGTCTCCTTCCGGAAACGAAACTCCCGCAGCTTTTTAACCAGATCTTCGTCCACATCACACACAACCAGTGACTCACTCTGATTAAAACAACAAAACACGAGGAAATGAGCACATACGATACAACACAGTCAATTAAACTTCAAATTCACAAACAATTCATTTGTACCACACTTTAAACGGTACAATTCAGTATATTTAAATGATTATTCTTTGAATGTTTGTACGGAGTTAACCAACCAAAGCTTTGACCTTCAACATTTAAAACTACAGAGGACACATTCACCTCGACTAACCAAATGTTTCTGATTCATAGATATTGTCAGTGGTGGAAGACTGTGGCTAATTATATTATATATTACATTATTGGATTATTAATACTGATGCATAAAAGTTTAGACTGTCGTTTGAGCCAAAGTTTTCCTCTTCCACCTCCTTCACATACACACACGTCTCTTATGTGTTTAATACAGTGAAACAAAAGAAGTGAAAAATCCTGCACAGTGATTCTCTTTTGACGTTTAGATTTATTCATCTTTATCTAACATCATGTAGGTTGAGGAAACCTAAACCTGGCTTTTTTCTGATGTCAAAAGCTTCTCAAAGGATGAAATAGATTTGCTGTCAACCTGAAATGTTTAACCACATGTTTACTTTGAAAACAACGTGGGACTGTAAAGCCAGAGCCTTGTTAAATCTACATTTATCACAGTAAAATGGATCATTGTAATGAACTGGGAGACACAGAGAGGAACTGTTATAGTGTGAATAAAGAACACAGTATGTGGCAGCTTATAGCCTCCAACTAAATCCTACTGGACAGAATGAGTGTAACTTAATTATAAATACATTATCAATATAAAAAGTGCTGCAGTAAGGGACATATAAAACACACTTCTTATAATTACTATGTTCTGTTTTGAGCTGCAACATTTAGTTGATTAATTGATTAGGTGATTAATCAGCAACTACTTTGACAATCCAAAAATCATTTTAATCATTTTTAAGCAGAAATTCCAAACATTTACTGGTTGCAGCTTTGAATCTCAGATGTGAGGATTTTACACTTTTCTGTGTCATTAAGGAGAGTGAACTAAATGTCTCTGGATTTTTGAGTGTTGATCAGACAAAAAAGACATCTAAAAACATCACTGTGGGCTTTAAGTAGTTATAAAGGGCACATTTTTTTAATATGTTCTGACATTTCATAGACAAAGTAAATGATTTGAGAGAAGCCCTATCTGTTAAACATACCATATCTTCCTCTTAATCTAAATCTAAAATAATTTTAATAAAAGATATTCAACTTAATCTTTTGTTTAGCTTGGGTCTGTGACTAAACTAGCTGAGTGTGATTGAGTAACTTTGCAGAAGGTTTATATGAGTGGAGGGCAGCTGCTGAGACACAGACTGAAGCTTTAGGAGGTGCTTATGCATTTTAATACTTTTCTGTAAATCAAAGTGGTAAAAAAAAGTGGTAAAAACTATCTTCAAACATCTCGGTGCTCTGTGTACATCCTGCGGGAATACAGTCTGACCCATTATCCAGAAATAAAGTAATACACCAGTTCCTGCAGGATTTTAATGGTCTCAACCGGTGTCACATCCTCACACACACGCAACATTACATAACTCCATAACTCCACCACGAAGACATAAAACTCTTTAAGAGTCTCTGCAGAGTCGCTGAAATCTATAATTACACCTTCCTGAGCAGATGGCTGGTGGGAGTCAGGATTTCACTGAGCTTAGAGAAAAAGATCTTTTCAGATTAAGGAGAGACTGATGTGTCTGTAGTTGAGACTCACTGAGAAAAAAAACAACACAAAAAACAGGATGCATGTGAGGGGAAATATGAGGAACAAGGGTGACACTAAACCCCGGAGGTGGCCACAGGTTCAAATTCCTGCAGCTAGCTGGCTAGTTTTGGCTGAGACTGGCAGGAAATGAGAGTCAGCTAAGTTAAAATAAGCAGCTGACTGAATGTGTCTCAGGTGTAAAACAGAGACTGTAACATCAGTCTGAAGTCGGCTGTCACTACAGAGAGTCAAGCTGTCATGACACATAGTCAAAAGCTCAGAGAGAAGCATTTATTCATCACGATATAGGCGAGCTAGCGTGAGGGCAGCTCCCAAAAAGACGAGTTCAAACACGTTACACAGAAAAACTGAACCATCACAGGAAGCTCGGGAAGGTAGACTTCAGAATAAAAGCACACAACTTGGCTGGAATATTCTGAACGCTTTAACACGACCTCAGAAAACATTAACACTTGTTTCCAATGCATTTACCAAAACCTTCTCTGCTTTACACTCAGTCTTTAATTTTAAAAACACACTTTTAGCAGTAATGGACTCGACTTCTATACCTCTTTTCTAGTCTTTTGACCACTCCAAGTGCGTTTACACTACATGTCTCTTTCACCCATTTACTCACATTCATACACTGATGACAGGGGCTACCATGCCACACCCTAACCCAACCTGCTCGTCAGGAGGACACTAAAATATTCATACAATGTTGGCTCAGCTGCATATTTGACTAATTAACAGCTTCTTATTCTTTCACAAGCTCAGCCCACAAATTACTGTCACCTCTAATTATCACATGCTCCAATACTTATTACTAAACATAAAGATCACTGAAGCAATGCAACATGTGTGTATGAGAGCATTCCTCCTCATTTTAACAAAATCACTATGTAGAGCAGCACCACAAAACCTTTGATAGTGAATGAATAAAAAACATCACTTGAGATCAATACAGAGCAGAAAAGGTGAACCAATGCAGTGAAGTACAGTCACAATTGTTATTTTGTTTCATCTCATTTGAGGGTTTATTGTAGTCTCAGTCAGTCTCTGGATTATACAGTAATACAAGATATTTGATGAATACAGTTAAAAGTCTTTACAACCATACTTTACAGCAAATACTGTCTTCTGAATGATTTTCATTATTTTGTGTTTTTTGGTATAATCATTGCAGCCTGTTTTGAATAGAATAAGTTACTATATAATTTCTTTTCATTTCAACATTTAAAATAACATTACTTCACATACATGTGAAATATGTAATATAACCTAAAGCACACATTTTATTATGATATCTTGAGGATAACATTAGGAGCACACGGGTCTGTGGGAAGAGTTTAATGAAGCATATGTAATTTTTTCCAATTTTTCCTCGCACGTATTGGGTTTTTATTTTGAAATCCTCAACCGGAACTCATGTACCTCTCTACTCCCTAACTTGACAGAGGGTGGACCTCATGCTAGGCTAGCAGGCTAGCGCTAGCCAAGCTGCGACCTCACTTTTCTCCGCAAAACTTCACATTTTGTTCAGAGCACACGATTAAAACCTTAAACAAAGAGCGATAATGGCGGCAGCTCTGTGACAAACACCTCAGACATACTCACCATGGTTGTAGAGTTGAATATTTCCCCTGAAGCTGCAGCTGCTGCTCTGACTGTAGAGACGCTTTCAATGTTTTTTTTTCTCTTCTTTCACTTCACATCATCTTGTGACTGGTCCGACCAATCCCAAACAAGCGCCCCCCTCCTGTAAAAGTTGGTCATAAAGCTGTTCTCACTATTGTCCTGCACGCTGATTAGTTTATATATAAAATAAATAAATACATTTAGGATAAAGATCAACATTGATTATTGCAGAAAATCTATCTATCTAATAATTAGCAACACTAAACAACTAGAAGACTATAAAACAATACAAAATACAACGTGCAACGTGAGTCTGGAGTTGCCACAAGAATAATTACAGACTTTTATACTTTTAATTATTATTAAATAATTAATTAATGATTAAGAAAAACTAGTATAAATGTATTAAGTAAATTTACTCTTCAATGGTATATTATAATGATAGTTAAATATAATTAAATTTTCCAATTAACTATTTATTTGTTCTTTAATGTGTCTTTAGGTTATAAAGTATACAATTACTTTCACTGAAGTAAAGGATATGAATACTTCTTCCAGCACTGTGTGTGTGTGTTGTTTCTTTTTTAAATTCTTTATTCTTTGTTGTAGTGAATATACAGTATAATAAACAAAGAATATACACACAACCAGTCATTCGAGTTCATAAATAAAAATGGTATAAATTATATATAATAATTTCATAGAATGAAAGGGAACAAAACTAAATTAATACAAATTATAAGTGACATCAATTCAAACTTTCTGAATAGATTTTCATAATACATAAACTTTTCTTATTTTTTTATATATTGTAAAGACTCAAAATAGTATTTTATTGTGTTTAAAAATAACTTAAATTGAGGGGTTGGTTTTGATATTTTTGGCTTTGTGGGTTTGACACTTACCTAACTAAATAAAAAGGTTTACAATGCTTTTTATTGATAGCACAATTTACCATTACAATTTTATACACAAAACAGGAAATATTTTTTTTCAATACGAGTCTTATGTTCAGTTTTGATTTAAAAAAAAACAAAATAGAAAATGACCACTTGCAAAATAATTGAATAACATCTTCTATACAGTTAAGTTACAAAAAGGAGGAAATAAAGAATATGACATAAAATAATATGACACAGGAACTGATGTGCACTTATATTTTATACTTTACATATTTTTATGTATTCATGTATTTTATGTATTTGAATAATAATTTTATGGAGTCTATGGATCTTATGTTATTTCTGTATACTGTTTGTGCTCTCTTCTATTCTATATAAAGACAATAAAAACATAATTAAAATACAAATAAGTAAATAAATAAGAAACTTTTTTTTTAAAGGTTAGGGTTCATATATATTTATTAGAGGTTTCATCTATTGATGTTTAAATTATTTACCAGCTTAAGTGATTTTAATAGAGTTCAATTATGTGTGTGTGTGTCGTGCGTGTACGTGTGTGTGTGCGTGTACGTGTGTGTTGTATGTGCGTGTGTTTTGCGTGTGTATGTATTTGTGTGTGTTGTGTGTCCTGTGTGTGTCGTGTGTGTGTGTGTGTACGTGTGTATTGCGTGTGTATGAATTTGTGTGTGTTGTGTGTCGTGTGTCGTGTGTGTGTGTGTTGTGTTGTGTTCCAGAATGCACACACGCCCTTCTATTACGTCATGACCGAGGCGTGTTCACGCTTCCTCTCCACAGTTTGTAGTTCTTGGGAGCAGATGATCTCTAACGCTAGCTTGTAGTCCTCTACAGGCTAAACTAGCTGAGTTATCTGGCTTCCACAGCTGGATAAATCCACATCGCTGTTACCCGCTATCATTTGAGAGGACTCCACCATCTGGCGAGGTACAATAAAATATCATCTTTTTTTTTAACTGTGTTTAGACACCGTGGAGCTCAAGTAAACAGGCGAGCTAACCATCTGAACGCAAACTAACAGTTAGCTGCTATCAGCTAGCTCTGTAGCAAACTGTGTAACATCATTTGACTAAGGAAATAACTATATCCGCATTAATATGGAGCTAAAGCCGGCGTGGTGTCTGTATAACTTGTAATAATGATGTTACTGTTTGGTGAAGCTATTTCTGGTGTTCCCAAATGGGTTTTGTTGCTCACCAGGCGAGGATGGAAACATTTACTCTGCCATTACTCAGAGCCTCAGTGTGTGTGTGACAGCTTGCAATAATGTGCTGTTGTAACAACCTAATAAACTAATGAAAGTTGTGTCCTCTTGTTTTGTCTTAGATCATGGCAGATTTCTCGGTGAGTAAACATTATAAGTCAGTCTATTTTGTTACCAGATGCCAGTGTTTTGTGTTTTTTATTCAGTGTAACTTTCCATTTCCCTCCTTCTTCAGCTCGCAGATGCTTTAGGAGATGACACGCCGAGCCAGGCTAAGAAAATGGGAAACACCAACCCATCGGCCCCAGCTGGGAATCCTCCACCCGCTGTGAACCCAGGATGGCCCGGTTCAGCCCCCGGAGCTCCCACCCAGCCCTCCGCCCCGAGTGATTACGCTGGGGGATCTTCTGGCCCAGGGGCACCCGGGCAGTTCCCATTCCCCTCAGGTCCTGGAGCACCAGGGCAATATCCAGGACCTCCATCAGCACCTGGTGGGTTTCCTGCTGGCCCTGGGATTCCTGGACAATATCCACCTGCACCAGGGGCTCCAGGGCAGTTCCCTTCCAGCCCCGGAGCTCCTGGGCAGTTTCCTGGGCAGTACCCATCTGAAGGTTCTCCAGGACAGCTGCCCGGAGGTCCTGCTCCTTACCCATCTGGACCATTTCCCTCTGGCCCTGGAGCTCCACCTGGGCATTATCCAAATGTGCCTTTCCCAGGTGGTCAGCCAGGAGGAGGCAATGGGATGTACGGACCAGGTGGTCCAGGCGCTTTCCCCCCTCCAGCTGGCCCCGGTTCTTTCCCTGCATTCCCTTCTGGTGGCTTCCCCCCAATACCCCCTGGATCATGGGGACCACACGCAGGCGGCGGCTTCCCTCCAGCCCCTGGCCCCTTCGGTCCTGGTCCTGGGCCAATGGGTCCGTATGGTGGCGCAGCTCCAGGAGGCATGCTGGTGAGTACGAGAACTGTTTAAAAATAACTTTCTGTTGCTTGCTTGCTGCATTTCTTGGCAGATGTGGTTTTACTCTGGTGGGCAGTGGAGCATCTCTCCTGGTGTGGCAGTCTTTGTGAATATGGTGGAAATTATTAGCAGTTACCAGCTAAATGTTATTAATCATTTGGTTGTGGCTTTAAAGGACAGGTTCACAATTTTTCAAGTCTGCCTTAAAACAACAGTGAGGTGCTCACATGAACACTGTAAGAGGTTTTCTTCGCTGCATTCATTCTTCTCCTGTTCATACTGGTCTCACACTTCTTCAAATGCACTTTCAATGTAAATAATGGGGGACAAAATCCACACAGTGATTTTGTGCTAAAAGTTAACCTGAAGGTAATATGAGGCTTCAGCTGTCTGAGTTAGTCTTATCAGGTGGATATCTGCCACATTTACAGTCTTTTAGTGTCAAATTTCAGACAGTGTTTCCCTGTTGAACTGTAGATGAAGTATAATCACAAAGAGGGGCATTGGCACTAAAAAGATATCTACTTGACCTCAATAGTGTGGGCAGCTAAAGCTTCATATTAGCTTCAGATAAACTTTTAAAAACATTTTACACAGAAGGAGACTCGTGGATTTTGGCCTCCGCCACCGCTCACATTGTAAGTGATTGAAGGCACTGAGGGCTACATCTGGAGCTTTGTTATCTTGGGCTCTGCTGGGGTGCAAAGCAAAACATAAAACAGAAGAAGAAAAAACATCAAATAAAATCAAAATGCAGTTATCAAAAATGTATTCTTGTCTTTCAGCCCAGATATTATCCACCATATAATTGAAAGCAATGAACTCAACTTTTCAGTCGGACAAGGACGTCACTTCCAGATTCAACATGGTTTGATTAGTGCCATATAACACAGTGTACCGTCAGGGTTTGTTTTTACATCTGCCTGCACAATGTAATGTTTAATTTAAGTGCAATATGATATAATGTACACTTATAACAAGACAAATGTGTTTACTGTATTAATAAGACACTTCTCTATTATCTGCTAAAATTACAGTTTGATTACAATTTGTATATTCATCACTATTCTAACAATGGCTTGTCACTTTTGTAAATGTTTGTTATTAAAAGGTCTTTTTCTGTCTCCATTTTGCTCTGAAATCAATTTTTACTGTTGTTTCCTTGTAATTCTTTTTTAAAAATGTGAAAATCTCCAGATTTACTTTTAAATTTGAAGTTTTTGTGTCATCTGTGTGATCGCTGTGTGGGTGCATCGAACTAAACGAAACTAAAGAGATGATGACTCAGGAGCAGGAATGTGGGCATGGTCAAAGTTTTAAGTAATGTTTAACTATAAATGACGTCCTTATTAGCTGTGTGGTTATTTTAGTGATTATATGTATATTTCTGCTTCTGCCCTGGACAAATTATTAACAGGGTAAAAACTATTTGCATTTTCTTTTATTTCTCTTGATAAATACAACACATTATAAAAACTACACATAAAAGAGAAACTCCATTCAAAATAGAGCACATTAAATGTGTTCTCAGGGTCTAAAATGTACATATTTCTTTCAGATGGTGCCGTATGATCTCCCACTACATGCTGGAATCATGCCTCGACTTTTAATCACAATCGTTGGGGAGCCTGTTCCTGGTGGAGACAGGTAAAGTACCAACAGTGTTAAGTTTCTAATCCTATAGATAGTGATGCTAAAAACACACCTTCTTAGTAACCCTGCATCCATCGTATGCCTCCACATTTGTTCACTGGTGATAAATATGCGGTTGTCAGTTGTCAGTGAAAGGAGAACATACACTTTAAAGACACATTAATACTTTATTCCTAGTTGTTATAGCTTCAGCGCTCATCCTTTTCTCTCTTCCTTGCAGGTTCAATGTCGATTTCATGAGAGGTCAAGATGTCGTCTTTCACTTCAATCCTCGATTTCATGAGCAAACTATTGTTAGAAACTCCAACCTGGGAGGCTGTTGGGGGCCAGAGGAACGGGAAGGAGGCTTCCCATTCGTTCAGGGCCAACGTTTTGAGGTAATGTGTCGTAGTTACTGAGCTGCAGCAAAGACTGGAAGAGAAAAGGAAGTCCATATTTTATATTTAATTAAGCATTTCTATTCCTACAACACCGATGAGCTCTCCACACAGATGTTATTGTGACTTTTTAGGAGTGTGTGGAGTACAGACTACACTTGACCAACATCTTTCTTCTTCATCTTATTATTATTATTATTATCATTAGTTTTTATCATCTTAGCCTTTTTTGTTTGAAAGTTGGAGTGAAGGGAATGACATGTAACAAAGGTGATCAGGGATTTGGGATACCTTCATCATCCTTATTAGGACATGGACTTTGTTGATGTTTTGTAATTTCTAGCTTACCTCCGCCCAACTTGAACCTAATCAGCCAGAATAAGTAAAATCACCTGTGTGTGACGGTGCAGGGCTTTTAAGATCAAACTAGTGAAACTTGGGCTCCATTCACATCACACATCTTAATGTTCAATTTCAGTCAGATCTAATCTTTGTGTATTGATGGTTCACATTCATGTTTGTAAGTGACGTTTATCCGGCTCCGGTATGAACACAGCTGAGGTCCTAGATGGCCACACGTGTAGATTTAATTGAAATGGGAGCCAGAGTGCCCAAGATTAACAACTGTCAAATAATACACATGGGTGACACTTGTGAATGTGTGACATAGCATGCGTCCATGTCCAGGATTATTGTGGGAGTCGGCAGAAAATAGAGATGATGAAGATGAAAATGAGAACAAGAAGGCAACATGTTTGTTTTTACTTGTCTGTTACGAGCCGACACGACACAAATGAAATATGTGCAGGGAAGTGACATTCATTCCAGTCTGACAGCAAACATGACACCAAATATGAAAGTGTCCCAGATCTGATAAGAAAAAATGTACACTTTGATGAAGAAGTCAGATCGGAGACACAAAAAAAATCTGATTTGGTTCACTTCCGCATGAAATGTGAACGCAGCCTTAGAAGCTGTCAGTCAGCTTTAAGGTGAGTTCTACTTTCTTTGTTGGCCATTGAAGGAGGGGTGAGGGTGTGCTCACACGTTCAAAGTGTCACACAAGATATTGAAAACGGGTGTAACTCAACTTTTATCTTTTATATGGGAGATAAAATGTGAGTCATGGGTAAATACTGAGACCTCACCTCACACATGGGTCGTGGGTCCACAGCTGTAGTTTAAACTGACGTCAGTGCTGCATCACAGAGTCCTCCGTCATGAACAGTAAATGTTGCATTTTAATACCACTGAAAATTTTCAATTGTCAAATATTATTTTTGCAGTGAAGATTCAACATGCAGGATGATATTTATGATCTTCAGTCATTAAAATATACTCCCTGTTTAGAGCAGAATTCATATCTCAGCAGGCTTGTTGTTGTCTGTATTTACAGTACTACAATAATAATAATAACTAATAATAAGTAGAATAAGTTTATAAAGCTCTTTTCAAAACAGAAGTCAGTAAGTGCTTTCCATAAAAATGAAAAAAGGCAATAAAAAGCTTATAATGAATAAAATATTGTAATGAAATGATAACCTACAGTGAAAGATAATAAAGCAATCAATAAAAAGCCGGTCTGAAGCCTAAAATAGTGAGTGTTTAAAAGTGACTCAGTAGAAGACGGCGTGTTCACTTACCTGACCTCCTCTGGCAGAAAAGGCCCTGCTACCGTTCAGTCTTTAGTTTTGACCTGAGAATTGACTGACCCTGACCAGAGGACCTCAGGTTGCATCCAGGCTCGTAGGGGGTCAGGAGGTCAGCTACAGGTTTACTTGTCACCCTACAGTAAGACTGCAGTATTGCAGTAGTGTTTAAAATATCAAATCTGTGTCACATTCATATCAGAACCACAGTGATGGTTAACCCTTTCACATCCTCGTTGTTCTCCCTGCAGCTGAAGATCCTGGTGGAGGACGACATGTTCAAAGTGGCGGTGGATGGCACCCACCTGCTGGAGTACGAGCACAGAGTGGGCGGGCTGGAGGAAGTTAACCTGGTGCGAGTGTGCGGAGACATCGACCTCTACAGCGCAGCGCCGAGCATGATCTGAATTTTCAAGAGCTACTAAACCAGATGCTGCACGGGAGACCTGGGTCAAACTTTACAGCTGTATTTGAAATCATTTCAAATACTTTGATGCATTTGATGGAATTTGCAAAGCGCAGTAGTCAGGAAAGTGCAGCCTTTGCCCACCTGGCACTTCTTTACTTATCACAGAACAGATGGCACATTAACCCAGGTCGGCACAATATAATCCTTTTCTTTTTTTTTCTGCTGGATGATGTCTCATTTTATAACCACTTACAGTCCATTATATTTTGTGACATAACAGTATCTACGTAGTGAATGAGGTAAAAGGACATCTGAAACATGTAGATGTTACAAATAGATACAAATTTATACTTATTATGATTGTTGAGGAAGTGGAAAAGTATGATATGTCCCAAACATTTCATATATTTTCCACTCGTATGCTGTATTTTGTTTACAGTACGTGATTGTTAATTATAGTTCAATCAAAACCTTGATAAGCCTTTATAATGCATGAGAGTGTGATGCTGATAATCAACTTAGTCTCCTCTCCGTCATCTTATTCCAGTTCTGGACGGCACTTAAAGGATTCACTAGCCTGTAGACGAATGACGAAGTTTCTTAAAATGTATTTATATACTGACATAGACCTTCTCCTTTCTTCAGTATTAATCCTGCTGTGCTCTCAGGCTGGAGGGTCGCACGGTGTCTTACTAAATATGATTTCATGTTGAAGTCAAATCTAATAGTAAAGAAAAAGAGAGAGGCTCAAATTAAAGTGAATAGTTGGAAGCAGGAGGTATGGGGTCTCTTGATTTGTTGCCAAAGATAACAGTGATACAGTATTTTCAGAGTATGTGCTTATAAATAAAGAGGCAACAAACAACGAATGACTGATGATGTCTGGTTGATTGAGAGTACTGTGCACTTCTTATGAGCTACCTGTCTGAACACTTAATAAACGACTTCCCCTGTTCCTGTCAGCAGTCACATTATCAGGGTTTTCCAGTGAATATCACAGTAATGAATAGGGCTGGTTATCGGTACTCGGTTAAGGTATCAACTGAAATAAATAAATACCAAATACCATTGAAATACCTGCAATCGATACTTTTGCACCCAGAGCTAGAAAATATGGCTATTTGTATGAACTTGCTCACAGCCAATTGACGCAAGCCTTCTCAGATTAATAAATACTAAAAGACTTTCAAATTTGTGTAAAAATCTAATCTTTTAGATGTGGAGGGGTGGCGGCATGTTATGCAATTTAATGCTTCTAGTCAAACGATGGGTATCAAATGAAGAACTCAGTTGCTATCAGTATCACTTTAAGGATACTTGGATTGGTACTGGTATCATACTTTTATGAATAATAGCCAGCACTAGTAATAAAACATAAATCATTGATTTCTTCTGTTGTACTCTTATAGAGTCAATTGCACAGATGTGGGATGAATCCATTTTGAGAACAGAAATGCTCAGGTGACAGGACCTCAGATGAAAATATAATATATATATATATATTCATGGCCAGTTCATAGAAACATTTATGGAGCAGTAAGAGGCTTATCTAATAATACATGTCCAAGATCTCCCTTATGTCATTACTCCTGCAATAAAGTAATAGCCATAAACATTTCTCAATGTATGGAAGCCCATTTCTGCCAATGTGATGAAAGATCTTGCAAGTCAATAAAATGACAAACTTTCTCAAAATTATGACTTAGTAACTCAAAATAATGAGATACTAATAAGTCATAAAGTCATTATTTTGAGTTATTAAGTCATCATTTTGAGCTAGTATCTCATTATTTTGAGATAGTTTCTCATCATTTTTAGAAACTAAGTCATTATTTGAGAGAGTTTCTCATTATTTTGACAAACTAAGTAACTATTTCAGATAGTTTCTCATTATGACTTGCATATTTTTTGATTGCATTGGGGTTTCCATATCAATCCACTTACACTTAGTGCTTACTTAAATGTATTTACCTAAACTAACTGAGTATTTTAATTTCATACTACTGTATACTTCTGTTGCACCACCGTTTAAAACACATTATTTTGTAGTTTAATATTTTGTAGGTTTTTGTTGCTCCACTAATTCAAAGATGGTGTAATTCAAAGGTCAGCCTGCAGTTCCGTGTCCTTCCATCAGGGGGCAGCACAACCACAACCCTCCGTCCGTCTGAGCCCGAAAGGAAGCAAATCGAAACTCTTCAATGAGTTCACCTTCAGATAAATAGTTTCTCTCCCCCTCCACCATCTCATCCTCCTTCTCCTTTTCCTTCTCCTGAACACTTAATCGTCTTGACATTATAAAATAATCATGAATGGCTCTGTGCACTCCTCGCCCAACGTGGTGGACATCAAGCTGAAGCGAGGACCAGCAGGTAAGAGCAGCGGGAGGCTCGGCGGAGGCTTAGCCGGGAAAGAGGCGAGCTAGCCGGCTACGCAGCAGCAGAGATAAGCGCTAGTGAAGCTAAAGGCTAATTTGCAAAAGTGATTCAAAACCTCGTCTTTAGCTTGCTCTGTCGTGTAGTATAAACAGAGTAGGGTTGTGCTAGACGGCGGTGGACTTATAACCTTCAAATAATGATTAAAAGTGTGAATTATGCACTTTAATGCTGCGTTTAAATCTGTAAGAAGTAACATGAGTTGCTCGGCCTGTCAGACAGTTTTATGCACTGCTGATTTTTTTATTCAGCTTCATGTGGACAGAGACGACTGGCTGGTTTACGCTTGGGTTTCTGTGTTATGTAACATTTGGTGGGCTGGCTGGTGTGTTTTCTGTCTTGATTTGCACCTCTGAGCTGCAGTAATATAGTGTTGGAAAGGCTCCTCTTGCACTTTGATCCATTGAGATAAATGGCAGGATTGAATCAGCAGCTGGTAAACAATGACCTTTTTTATCTATTGAATTTTACTCCAGAGAGAGAGAGAGAGAGAGAGAGAGAGAGCTACTCTGCAACCTAGCCACCTTTCACTTAAATAAGTAAATAAATAAATGAATGTTTCACTTCATAAAATTAATACTAGATGCTGAAATCCATTTAAATCTTTGTTGGTTTATGTTAAATTACACATTCTTGCAAAAATAAAACAGCTTTTTGTGTTGTGTCAGTTATAGTAGTTAAAAATATCCTACTTCACTTATTTATTGTTGAATTTTACTCCAAAATTACCCTGAAAATAGCCACCTTTTACTTTTAAACAGGTCAATGTTTCACTTCTTAAAATGAATGCTAGATGCTGAAATTCAATTAAATCTTAGTTTTTCAATGCCAGGTCACAACTTAGATACATTAAAAATAAGAATACTTATGATAACAACTTCTTAGATTTTGTTTTTATAACTTGTATATTTAATGTTCAAGCTATAGTTATAGTAGTCAAACAAATCCTACTTTTCCCTCCAGCTTCACTTATTTATTGTTGAATTATACTCCCAAACTACTCTGCAAACTAGCCACCTTTCACTTTTTTTAAAATCAATGTATATCTTCATAAAATGAATGTTAGCTGCTAATATTCAATTAAGTATTTGTTTTTTTTATTATAAATTAAAAGTCTATTCCAAATCAACTAAGATAAATTAGAAATAAGGATACTTATCATTAAAGCCCGACCGATATAAAGGTTAGCTGCCGATATCGACTAGCTACCACAGGTATATCGGTATCAGTGAATATGTGGTCCGATATTTGACGATATATTTTTCATTTTTATTACTCATTATAATTATTAAATCCCCCATGAAGTGGGCTGTTTCGGTCCATTGATATTTTTATACAATAACGTTTATTGTAAATCACTTAAATATCACATCCTCCATTATGTGTTTGATAACCAACAAATGTGTGTGTTTATGTACACGTGACATTATCTGCCAATATATCGATATCAGAATCTTTTTTTTGACTCCCTAATATTAGTATTGGCATCAGCCCCAAAAATCCATTACTGGTTGAGCTCTACTTATCATAACACTTATCATAACTACTTATCTTGAAAAAATAAAACAGTATTTTGTGTTGGCATTTATTACTAGGATATTCCAACATAATTTAGTATCATAGGAAAAAATATTACGGTTTTATCACGATAATCTCTATTGTTGAATTTTACTCCACAACTACTCTGCATACTACTCACCTTTTCCTTTATTTTAAAATCAATGTATAACTTCACAAAATGAATGCTAGATGCTGAAATTCAGTTAAACATTTGCTAATTTTTTTATTAAAAATTTAAAAATTCAATGTCAAATCACAACTTTGATAAATAAGAAATAAGAATACTTATTACCACTACTTATTTTGCAAAAATAAAACAGTATTTTGTGTTTTATAACCTGGATATTCACCTAATTTCCTTAAATCCTATTTTCTTTTCCCTATCTTCAGTTATTTATTGTTACATCTTAGTTTTCAAATATTATAGAGTCCAAATCTTTCAGCTCCTCAAAACTGCAGGAAGGAAAAAATAAATATCTAAAATATTAAAAGCAATAGTAACAGACAAGAGTTTAAGACATACGAGCGTATACTATGTATGTGAAGTGGAGTGTGAACGTGTCCTCCCTATAATGAGTAAATATTTACATGTGGATGTACAAATATAAGAGCTCATGTATGTGTGAGTGACATCAGGCAAGATGCCAGTGTTTGTTGACCCGATGGAAAAAGTGTTAACGGTATTAGTGTTAAACTAGTTAAACCTGCAGTGCAGATATCTTTACATATAAATTAACATCCGCTCCATTTAAGCAGCCAAACAAGTTTACAGAATTCAGATAAAGCTAGTCAGTCACCATCAGCTAAATATCTGTATGAATTTTTAATGTATTGTCGGACATGACGTTCCCATAACGGCCGGATGAAGTCACACTCTGCATGCTGTATGATTGGGCCGAGAGCAGAAATCATTTCATTCCGCAGCTTTTCTAGACTTTCCAAATGTTTTCAGGCCGAATGTATCGGAGTCTGATCATGAAACGAGTTATTTTACACTGATTTTGTGATACTCAAAATATTTTACCCACCGTTTTACTAAAGCTAAGCTACGGTGGAGCCTGTGACGTCAGTGCGTCAACAGTGGTTTTGAATTTACTCTCGTGACCAGAAGGGGGAAACAAAAGTCCCCCAGCACTCACCTCAGCTTTAAATTACTTCACACCATGATCACCACGGATTTTATTCAAAGAACAGCGTCTGAACGGTGTAATGCAGTGAAATATATAATGCAGTTTGTTTGCTTGTTTTTGCTTGTTTAGTTGTTTGTTTGTTGCCTGGTGTTTTGATTATGTGGACTGCATTGGTTTTAGTATTTACAGTTTGATGAAAAGGGAAATAATAATAAAGAATATGATGTATAAGAATATATTCCATATCTCATGCCAGTATCTTTTTTTGTTTATTTGTTTTTTAGGCTTGGGCTTCAACATAGTTGGTGGTGTGGACCAGCAGTACGTGGTGAACGACAGCGGCATATATGTGTCCAAAATAAAAGAAGATGGAGCAGCGGGACTGGATGGAAGACTTGAAGAGGGGGACAAGATCCTGGAGGTAATTAATGTCTTTAATGGCTCATATATGAATGAATGTGGTAGACGAGGATGTTGATTTAATGTCTTTCACCTCCGCACTGTTTAAACACTTCTACTTTTACACAATCACACCACCAAATATCACTTCTTCTTCTATGGTACTACATGATTTACCCACTGATTTAACCACGAGCTAAAAATAATGTCTTGTATTTATATCAATCTAGCAACAACCAAATTATAAAGGAATCGTGTCTCCATGATATTTGTCGTAAGGTTGCAACTAAAGATTACTTTCATTATCAATTAATTGATTCGTCATTTGGTCTTTAAAATGTCAAAAAATAGTGAGAAAACATGATTATTTTTTTCTCAAGGCTTGAGGCACAACCTCAAATGTTTCCTTGTTTTGTCACAAGCAACAGTCAATAACTTAAATATGTTCAGTTTTTCCCTGAATTTTAATTTTTAGCCTGAAACACATGCAGAGAAGCTGGCTGGACTTTTTAAAGCTCCTTATAGTTCATATTGTCATTGTCTCACAGAATAGGCCGACTACTCACACTCACATATTGATGTTTCAGTGTTTTTAATTAAAAGTGACGACGATATGTCTGCACCATCCTGCAGGGAAATAACACACTGATTATTATATATATATATATATATTATGAATGAATTCAGGATTGTAATACTTGCTGCTTGTGTAGATCAACGGAGTGAAGCTGGAGAATCAGACACATCGATCTGCAGTGGAGTTCTTCAGGACAGCGGGGGAAGACGTGCTGCTCCGTGTTCAGAAAAAGGTAGGAGACGACCTCCTGGTATTCACATGTTAGAGTTTTATCAGTAGATGTATTGATAAGTTGTTGTCGTTCCTAATATAAGTGATAAATCTGTCCAAAACCACACTGAGACTGAATGTTTCATCGATCTGAAATTCTCAGGAACAGCCGAGACTTTCTCACGGAAATAGTTTAGCCTCCCAGATTCTAGTCTCGTGTTACCAGACAGTCTCCGTCTAGTCCGGGGATTTCTAAATGCACGGCTGCTAACCACCCTGAGCCCTTCACTTTCTATCAAGGACACACTTTACCAGAAATTATACTCCCCCCCGCCCCCCCCCCCCCCTTTTCTCGCCTCCACAGTGAACTGAAGGTTTGGTCTGACTAAATACTTTGGTCTGGTTCTCTAATGCAGTGTTTTTTTAAACTCTCTAATTGTTTCCACTCTGTTTTAACAACTAAAGCCTGGGAGCGTCTACCCAAATACTGCTGCACCTCATCTCACGATCAATGTATCTAACAGACAATAGCCTAAACAATAACCACGCTAGATAAAAGGCTTTTGTTGGTTGTCTGAAATAGCATCTGTGTTCTTCTTTTTCCTTGAAGTTTAATACTTACCTTGACTTCCTGGACTCACCTTTCGTCAACCTCCTCCTGCGATTCTTCCTGGATTTCTGCCCCCTGGTGGCGAATCTTCTCCCTTTCAGCCCCAACTGTTAGGCAGACGACACCTATAGCAGTGAATCCACACCGCTCCCCAATGATATCAGTGGCTCCCGGGTTTTTGTTTCAGGGGAGTTAGTCATGTAATTATACACTGCTAAAGGTTAGAGAGAATGTCAAGGCAACATCCAGTTACACTCTAACTGAGCAGCAGCAACATTTCCTCACATAATTGATACCAGTGAACATCTGGTTTTAATTCTCAGCTGCTTGAAAATATTTATTTAACAGATTTGACCGAGGAGATGAAAATTTACTACACTTTAAAACTGAGCAGTGTGTTTTTGCTGAATTTGATAAAAGTCTTGACTATCGCATCTTTAAATCTTTACTATATATATTTAATACAAAGCCCATTTAATAAAATAAAAAACAAACATCTTTAAGGGTCCGATAAGTCTACTGTTGTTTAAGCTGGCTGACATTTAAGCTTTCATTAAGTTGACACGTGTTTGAGCAGCAGTGGGAATCGTCTCGACTTGTATCTTCTTTAGGTTTATCGGGACAAACACAATCTTTTACAGCAGGTTATTAGAGTTCAACGCTTGTTATGCTAAAAGTTGCTTGTATTTCACTCTTAAAGCCTTACTAATGGTTTTGTGTGCTTTAGAGATTAAATATAAATTAAACACTTCTTGAAGGAGCTCTCTAGTTTCTAAGGCGTGTCGCATGTTTTTACAGTGAATACATTTCTTAAAGGTCAAGTTCATGATTTTTCAACTCAAGTCTCAAAGCAGCTGTCAAATGAACATTTAAAGGTGTTTTGTTTCGCTGTAATTATTCTTCCTGTTCATACTGGAGGTCTGTGCTTTCAGTGTAAGTGATGTGGGACGAAATCCACAGTCCTCATTTTGTTCGAGAATGTCATTAAAAGTTAAAAAGTTAATAAGAAGCTTCAGAGATGCAACGATTGATCAGCCAATGATTGACCGAGACTGATGACTGGCTCCGATCAGGCTCATATATCGGGTCAAAATTACACACATAGGCGCGCAGGTGGTCAAGTGGTTGGAGTGCATGCCATGTACGCAGTCGACCCTGGTTCGAATCCCGATCGGAGGTCCTTTGCTGCATGTTACCCTTCCCCTCCCCCCCATGCTGTTTCCTGTCTGTCTACTTCTTAATAAAGTCAATGCCAACAAAATCTTAAAAAAAAAAAAAAAATTACACACGTAGGCACACAGTGGTTCACGACGTGGAAACAGCAGCACAGACAGTAACATCACAGCCACACACACACACACACACACACACACACACACACACACACACACACACATTAAAACTAAATGATATGAACTTCAGTGATCTCCTTGTCGACTGGTGATGTTTCAGCACGTCTGCTGCAGTTTTTAACTCGCTTGAACTTTAATTTACCTGCCAACATGTCACATACCATCATCACAACCACCAACAGGTGAGGCTCAGACAGCCGCCTGAACACAAGCTACACCTGAACCATCCTGGGTCTGCTCAAAGTGGGACAGATGGTGGGTCTGTCCAGCCCAGAATAGACTAACACAGAGTGTCCACGTCAGGATTTGCCCATCTGTTTACACACAGTTTAAGTGGAACCAGGTGATTTTACATTTTTAGGTTTTATAACTAATAAATCCAAATAAATAAGAAATGTTTTGGTTGATTTTCACAGAGTACTAACACAAACTCAAACAAGTGACATTTTTGAGGTATAATAAGACACTAATATTCTTTTAATTTATCACTTTCTAGCAGAATTATTTAAACTGAAGGAGGTTCAAACATGTCCAGTGCATCTACTCTCCAATTTTAAAGAGATATAACAAGTGAATTTGAATGTAAATGTTCAGTTTTAATCTTCCCTTTCTTTGTTTCCATATCTGTGTCTTGCAGTCGCCTCATCACATGAACGGACCCACAGGCTCGCAGCCGGAGCACAATTCTTCAGCGCCTGCTCTGGGAGTGCTGGCTATGTTAGCGGGAGCTGCCGCCATCCTCGGATTCTTGTACATGCGACACCACAGGAAGCCCTTTTAACCACGCCGACATCGTCTGTATATTATTTTTAAGATCAAAAACTTTGCTTAAGGCCAAAGAAGTGAAGAGGGAACAAACTCTAAAACAGTAGAACCTTTATTTTTGTTTTTGTTTTTTTTGATTAGTAGGTGTCGGTGTCACTGATAAGGTTCTCCATGTTCATGTGTATTATATGATTAATGGTAGCTTCTTGACACCCCTTGCTATGCAAACGGATGCTCTCTTACCACAGAGATTAGTTTTAATAGATATTATGTGATGGTAAAGAGAAGGAGACGGATGTACACTTGACATTCCTGCTGCTGGGCTGACATACATACACACACACACACACACACACACACACACACACACACACACACACACAGACACAGACACACACACACACACACACACACAGACACACACACACACATACATACATACAGAGGTTGTATGCGAGGTCCAGTCAGACTGCTTCAGGGTCCACTTACAAACTGAAAGACAGTGTTGTGTTCAGTCCTTCGTAGGCCTCTCTGGACCCCCGTCACTGAATGGGGTATCTGTTTTAGGGGGGCGACGTGAGAGGAACCTACTGTATTTTCAGTTTCTCGGTTTTCAAAACATGTATTTGACCAGAGGGGTTGATTTTCATTTTGTGAGTGTGAGACTGAGCCGTGGGTAAAAAAATGACATATCGTATCGTAATGGACTTCTGAGTGCCTTTTGTATCGACTGCAAGTGATGCTGCTGTTTCGGTTCTCGTTGCTCCTTTGTCATGATCAAAATGAGAATCAACCCATTATGTCCATTAATATGTTAAATTAAAGGAGAAGGCTGACGTTGCTTGCTGTCAACAAATCCAATGAAATATTCAATACTTTCTTACTTCCCGACTTAAGCCCGTTGATTCTTACTAAAGAAGTAAATCTTTAAAAGGGACATATGCACTTTTCCAGGCATGTATTTTTAATCCAGGGGTCTACTGAAATATCTCTACATGATTTACAGTCCCAAGATCTTCATTATTTAACTTATACTGACCTTTTATGCAGCCTTCTCTTTATAATTAACCCTTTCTGTTCTGATTGGTTACACAAACAAGCTGTAGTGGGAAGATTATGTCAACTTCTCAAGCTGAAATCTGATCCACAGCTCATGGGGGAAACCTTATGACACCTTATGAGGTTAAAAAACATTACAATCTATTGTTTAGAGTAGAGTTGTAGGAAGATAACAGAGATATCCAATACCTTAACACATAAAGCTTAATATGTCCTATTTAAAAATGTAAAAATGGGTCATAAGGCTCAGTAATTCCCTAAAACAGCTGACCACTGTGATCTTTAACCTTCGTATCGTCCTCCCACGTCAAATTGACCCCGTCTGTTTTTGACTGTTCCTTCTTTCCTCCCTCCATCCCCCTTCCTTCCTCCCTTCATTCCTTCCTTCCTTCCTTCCTTTCTTTCTTCCTCCCTCCTTTTCTTCCTTCCTTCCTTCCTTCTTTCTTTCCTCCCTTCCTCTTTTCCTTTCTTCCCCCCTCCCTCCTTCTTTCCTTCCCTCCTTCCTTTCTTCCTTCCTTTCCTTCCACCCTTCCTTCTTTCCTCTGTCTTTCTTTCCTTCCTTCCTCCCTTCCTTCCTCCCTCCCACCCGCCCTCCCTCCTTCCTTTTTTCCTCCCTCCCTCCCTCCCTCCTACCTTCCTTTCCTTCCTCCCTTTCCTCCCTTCCCTTCTTCCTTTCCTCCCTTCCCTTCTTCCTTCCCTCCTTCCTTCCTCCCTCCCTCCTTTCCTTCCTTCTTCCTCCCTTTCTTCCTCCCTTCCTTCCTTGACCCGAGGACAACAGGAGGGTTAACTAACATTACTTAAACAGGAGTAAATTGAGCTTTTTGTTGGGGGACTATTTTAAGAGGCAGATTTGTATCTATAGTGAGTATTTACAGCAGCAGCAAGACGATGTATCTGGGATGAAACTCAAATTAAACTACAGTGCCCATGTTCAGCGTAACAGTGTTTAATAGGTTTTTATACAATAATTTATCTATAGTTCTATGGCTATTATACAGATTATACGTGTAATTGGCTCAGTTTAGTTCATATCTTCATGGGATTTGTTGACAATAGGAGAAAAATACTCTACTATAAACCAGCCTTCTACTTTTTTTAAAGCGAAACACACACAGTTTAAAATCACTGGGTAGTATGTTGAAGTGTAATTTGGTCACTCAGGATGAACCATTGAACCTGCACCGTGCAAACAAATAGTATTCACACATCACGTGATGGTGAGCGGCCCACGGCTTCACGCTCAGTCACAGCTGACGGCTCTCTGAGAGATGCTGCCATGTTTGTGTTTTTGTGTTGCAGCCATTTTTTTTTAAAAAACCTTGCATTTTTTTTGGGGGGCGGGGGCTCAGTGCCAGTAATCAACACCACCGTCTGCTAAGTGATTCTTAAAGGATGAACGTGATAATCTGGGGCTTTGAGGGAAATGAATTTATTATGTGTAAAAGGACCAACAGCTTTATTCAGTGAAGCAGTTTTAAGGTTCAAAAGAAATGAGTTGCTGTCATCACGTTTAAATGTTTATTTTGCACTATAGCCACAATCATGGATCCTCCTCCAGTAACGGCCGTACAGCAGATGAATAAGTGAATTGTGTGCGCTGGGTGTTTTGTTTTTTTTGTCCACATTTTTCCGTCTGCAGCTCATCTATCATGTAACTGTCTCTCTGACTGTATGTGGCTCTGTTGCCTGTAAATACATTTCATGTTGCTCTGCTGAGTTGGGGATTGTGAATATGTGCAGTATGCCAGAAAACTAGATCAGAAGCACTACTAAATTATACAAATACTGTGTGTTTGACAGCCAAGCACCTATTAAATTCATGTTGAATTAACCTGTTGTTCTTGTGTTTGATTGTCTTGAAGCATATTTCATAAATCTGTTCATGCCACTATTGTTGATCTTTAAAAAGCACCGTACCTGTAATGTGGAAGTCCAGCCGAAAATATCAGTTTTTCTTTTTTTGAAGTAGAGATTTATGTAATGGGGTTGCAGGGTTTGTGTGAAGGTGTGAGCATGTTTATTTATTGTTTAAACCATAACAGCTGTGAAACAATCAGAAAATAATGTTTGATGTATATTATTCACTGCTTTGTTCTAGACAGCATCTCTCTCTCTCTCTCTCTCTCTCTCTCTCTCTCTCTCTCTCTCTCTCTCTCTCTCTCTCTCTCTCTCTCTCTCTCTCTCTCTCTCTCTCTCTCTCTCTCTCTCTCTCTCTCTCTCTCTCTCTCTCTCTCTCTCTCTCTCTCTCTCTCTCTCTGAGCCAGAGAGGAAGGCCCACATTGTAATGCTGTGTGTTTACAAACACCAGCATCAGCACAGCACCTTCATAGTTTACCTTTATTATACCTTTGATAGCATATTAAAATTATATAAAACCATAATGTAATGATAGATAAATGAGTCGTAGTGTAGCTAGTCCTAATTATATATCCTTGAACTTATACATACTCATTTATTTTACTAACAACGATGTTAAGCACATTTCCAAAATGAATGCACATAGAGATGAAAGAATAACAATAAGGCATTCAATTTAAAGGAAAAGAAATATTGACCTTGAAGGTGTAGACTGAAGCTTTAGCTTATTGAACACTTTCTACATATTCTAATAGGCAACACCTTCAGCTATAGGTTTATACATACGTTTATATACGTTTCATAATGTGTGTATATATATATATATATCAGCTTTATATTTATTCACCACCTCATTTTTAAACATGTTTTAAATGTGCAATGTATTCCTGTTAGTGATTGTTATTCCAACTTATTGACATATATATACAACTGTTTGTTTTAAAATATATTTATCCTTATACCAGGGCTGGGAAATATGGAATATGAATATCACTTCTATTGTTTTTTGTTTTTTTTTAACTTAATATCTGAAAATCAAAATTGTAGGGAATGAGATTTAGTTGTAATGTAGATATATTGACTGAAGTGAGTAAAGGCAAATAATACAGCAGCTACACAGTGTGGTGAGTTCATAAAATTACACTTTGCTGTAATGCAACCTTTAAAACCAGGAAAAGACAACGACAATACTAGTCCTTACCCCTTTTTCTTTTTCCTAAACATCCCCATTCCCCTAAATTCCTCCTGGCTTTGCCTCTGAATACAGTGAGGAAGTAAATTATTGATGCTCTGTAGGCTACATCAGGCCTTTCTCTGCAGTTTTAACATCAACATTATATAAAACATTGAGGTAAATATTAAACATATTTTAGCTTGGAAACTTTTTTTTTTCCTGTCAGCAGCATTTATATTGACATAAATAGTAAAGTGTGTTTTGTAACAAAATGTGCTCGTGTACACCCACCAGCACACATCAGCTGTTGGAGGATGCAGAAATGACGTAATTAGAGATAGAGAGAGAGAGAGAGAGAGAGAGAGGGACAGAGAGAGAGAGAGAGCCGGTTTCTTGATCCACAGCTTCATCATCACACGGATGGAGCTCGGCTGCTTTGGGACTCTCTGAAAATACATTTTGAAAGCCTTCATCGGGGCGTTGCTATCGGCTGAGCGGCTCGGTGTTTTGCTGGAGGAGTCATGCCGAGGAGGAGGTTTGTACAGAGCCTCTCCTCCAAACGAAGAGGATGCTGGATGCGGGCCAGTAGCAGCAGCAGCAGCAGCAGCAGTAGCCGGGGATGCTGCTGATGAACTTGGCTCCTGTAATTAACCACCATGGCCCGGGTGTCCTCCTCTCCCACAGCTGCTCTGACACCAACACCGACACCGACATCCTCCGCGTAAAAATGGCCCGCACTCCGCCTCCATCGTCGACATCGGTCCAGCCTGATGACAGGAGGAAGCTCCCGATCCTGACTGCAACACTTGTAGGCCCTTCATGTCCCGCTTCGGATCACATCATCACCTCTAATTTGATCATTTGAGCGGCTACAGTTGCTTGTGTTTCGCAAAAGAAGGCTGCTGCACCTCCTCCTCCTCCTCCTACCAGCATCGATTTCCCCTTTACAACAGATATTTTTGGAGCAGCTGGAGATGCTGCTGCACCTCGCTTTGCCCTGCCGGGATTTGAGTTTCATGCTTTCCTGACCTTACTTGCGATAATGTCTCTGTGACATCTCATCTATACGCTTCAGTTGTCCGGCGTCTTTTTTGGGGGGGAACATTTCGTGCTTCTCTTGTCTCTCCTTTTTACGCGCAGAGCTGTGTCCGTGCGGTCTTGCCCTGCAGGGGGAATGAGCAGCCTCCATCCCTCCAGCAGCAGCCCGCTTCCTGCTCCTGCTGTCCAGCGTGTGGCCCTGTGACTTCACAAGGGTGTGGAGGTGCTGATAACCTTAAAAAACGTGGAGGGTGGGGACGTTTGCCTTTCCTGCTCAGGTTTAAACCATGGCCAATGAACCTGTCATCCTTAACGTGTATGATATGGTAAGGATCCTCCATGCACTGCACCTTTCACTCAGTTTTTACTTATGTTTGTCTGTTTCTGACAGAGAATATTTAATCACATAGCAGCAGCAGCAGCAGCAGCAGCAGCACAGGAGGGGAATGCACCACTAGAGAAATAGCAGAGCCACCTGTTTCACTTCACACTTTACAGCCTATTTTCATGTTGGAAGCAGCCTATTTGGACACAAATATGACCTGAAAGATAGGCGATGTAATGCCTGCTGCAAAGGTTTACATATACAAAATACACAAATGTTGATTTTTCTGCTTTCATTTTTTTTACTCCTGTGTCAAATTTAAATGTGATAATTCTCTATGCAACTTTATGAGAACAGTCACACCCATCTCTGAAGATTTACTGCAACACTAACAGATGAAGAGGGTTGGCTGGTATGTATAGCCGACCCAGTGCATATGGTGCATCTGAGTCTCTGCAGGCGTTGCTTTGTGTTACTGCATGTAGCCAAATTCTTCTGTGTGTGCTCAACCGGATATTATCAAGAGGTATCACTGTGTTAAAAAAAACAAGACTCTATAAAATACTGAGAGCAGGTGGTGAATTCTGAACTTCATGTAGATGAAAATTACAGTTTAATACTCTGACCTATAGCCTGCTGTGAAACAAGAGCCTCCCTAAACCCCCTGACCTCTGTCACTGTGCCTGCAGCTCACATGATGCACACACACACACTCACACATACACACACAAACACACGTATACACACACACACAGAGAGACTCACATACACCCCCACACACATCAGGAAAGGACAAGGGTCCTCATTCAGACATGTGCCCACTGCCTGGTCCTCTGTGCTGCTGAACAGTGTCCTGTGTGAATGTTATGCAACACGTTGTTGTAAATACACAGAATTACTCCAATTACAACAAAATGTTATGTTACAATGAGGTTTATTCATTCTGGTGTGGTATATAACACCCAATAAACTGTTTATAACACACTATAGTGAAGATTATTCATTCTAGTGTAATATATGACCCTCAATAAACTGTTTATAACATGCTATAGTGTAGCTGTAAGCACACATGAGGACATTTTAAATGTGTATTAATGTTTTAACTTCTGCTTGTTCTGTATAAAGAGTAAATGATTGATAAAACACAGCTGTGATCATATGTATGGATACCTTCACAGTAAGTTATATTAACATTTATTAACTGCTTTTTATTGTACAAATGATTCTCAAGTGGCTCCATAAACATCTTAAAACTAGTGAAGATACATTTATATTAAATGTAGTTTGACAAAAACAATCTTACTGTAACTCAGAGTCTAATGGTTTGATTTCTTACAGAGCTTTCAGCAGCATCTTGTCATGAGAATTAACAGTATTGTATATCCTTTATTAAAGTATTAAAACATACAGTGCCTGCCATTTCCAGAGGGAACAGCGAACCCCAACACCAACAATACAAATGACTATATACAGTATATAAGTCACTAATGAGTGTAAATACATTTAATGGCTATAGAAGAAAAATAGTCATTAGTATCAAAACTTGGGTTTAATATAACAAACATTCATATTTCATATTCATATAAAACATGAGGACACATTTTATATGATTACAACTGTTATATTTTTCTATTATTCATTATCTGTTTACACCAGTTATGAATGCTGCCATGTGATAGTTATAGTTGTTGATAAATACTAAATTAAATCTACGATATATCAATAAATGCTTAAAAATGTCCTTATATGTGCTCACCACTATATTTTAGTGTGTTAAAACCAATTATTCATCCTTTTTTTTAAATGATTTGCTCATAATTACTAAATGTCTGTGTGGGTGGGAGTACAAATAAAATAAAATAAAATAATAGTAAGATAGATCATTAGTGGTTGGCAACGTGGGACAAACTCTCAACTTAAAGGAAAGATGTTTGTGTCTCTTAATGTAAGTAAAAAAGTATCTCAACAAGTGTTCTCATCTTTTAGCTCTGAAGGAGACACGTTTCAGCTCGCTCGGCCTTCTGAGAAGTTGTACAAATATAAAACAACACATCTTCGAGCCGTCTCACAGACTCGAGAACCTCAGAGGAGGGCGAGGAGTGACAGCTGCTCAAACAGCTGATTGAATTCCAGCGTGGCTCTGCTGTGCCGCGACTTAACAGGTCATGCAGAGGCTGTTGACGAGGGCGAAAGTGATCATCAGGGGCGGCGACAGTCAGAGTCAGCCGTAAATACTTTGCCGAGAATTAAACACGAGAGGGCTGCAGTGATTCATCCAGAGAGGGATGATGATGATGACGGTGAATCGATCAACTTCAATGTGAAATCAGTGTGACTGGTAGATGTGTGTAGTGGTGCATGCTGTATGCGCAAAAGGAAAGGAAGGAGATCATTGAGTAGACTGCTCGGATGGTTGCAGCAGCAGCGTTGGCACTGAAAACACGACTTCACAAACACGAGAGAACACAAGAAACAGAGGGATGTGATTTTTAAAAAAAGCTAAAAAAGATATGGGGGTCGAAAAGCTCCCATAATGCTTCAAGGAGTCGCTTATTTATGCACTGAAGGAGAAAGTCAGGTCACTTCATCAGCAGCTTGTCACAGCCTCATTTCACTCAGGTGGAAGGATACTTGGTTTTCTTGCAGGAAGCTGAGAGTTTGCCTTAAAGGATTTCCATTCTTTTTTTTTTTTTTGTCCTTGGTGTGAAATGGCAAAAAAGAAAGCGAGCGAGCCAATAGGGTAGAGGTCACTGCAGAAACATGAGAAGACTCTGTAGACACAAAGTGGTGGATATGCTTTTATTGAATCAGTCTTAGCCCGGAAATGTGTTCTATTATTAATGGGGGACAGCTGGGGCAGCGTGGATAGACCCTTAGCATATTTCCTCAGGGGTGTTTTCCCTCAGGGGTGGGTGTGTGTGTGAGGGGGGTGGAGAGAGTCGGGGTTAGTTCCTGATGGATTCTAATGAAGGGTGATAAGGAGGGCACGAAATCACACCCACTCAGGTTTGATGGACAGGATCTTTAATTAAGTGAGTTTCGCTTCTGCAGTCCAAAGACCTGCAGGTCAGGTAGATCAGTGACTTGGTGTGTGATTGATTGTATCGTGAATCAGTCATCTCAACACATGAATGAGTGTTTGCTGTTAAATACAATAAATTCAACTTTTAAAGAATTGAGATTAAGAAAAAGTAGCAAAACATTAAACCAATTCGTTATACATTTTAGTACTTTATTAGGAGGATCTGGGGTTTGGCATCTTATTTTAAGACACTTCTTCATTTCTACAGGTAGAGCGAGGTCACACCACCATCATGGCTATTAATGGTGAACCTGCTCTACTACCTGATCAGAGGCCACACCACACTATCACACCACGCAGTTAAAATTAATCAAAATCTGATTGTAGAATTAAAAGTATAAAAGGATAAAACCATATATACAATCACATTATTTAAACCCCAAATGGAAACTTATGAACAGCCTGTCGCCTAAACCTGTGAAATAAATTATATCAATCTAATATTATTGAATAATTACTATTGAGTTCCCACATCTGTATTTGATAGATGTGGAGAAGAAATCATTTTATCATCGTTTTAAAGGGGGAGAGTGTATAATGTGTTGTTTTTAAAAAATATATATATATATATATATATATCAAGGCCCACTGTACTGATTTCATACTAAGACTATAATTTATTTATTTGCTTTCTTGCTGGAGAGTCAGAAAAGGAGATCAATACCACTCTCATGTCTGTACGGTAAATATGGAGCTATGGACAGCAGACGGTTAGCTTAGCTTAGCTTAGCTTAGCACAAAGACAGGAAACGGAGTCAAACAGCTAGCCTGACTGTGTCCAAAGGTAAAAAACTGACCTTTGTAGCACCAATAAAACTCACTAACTAACATGTATTATTTGTTTAATGTGTAGAAAATCTAACTGCCTGCTAGTTATAGATTCACATTTACCGTACAGATATGAGAGTGGTATCGACCATATCATATAACAAATAAATGTCCTCCCCAAAATGTCAAACTGTTCCTTTAATGGAAAAGCTAAAAAAATGATAAAGCTGTTTACATTGAATTGAATTGATTAGCAAAACTGCAATATGATAATTTTGCTCCTTTATTATTGATTATTAATCCTAAGTAAAGGGTATCTACCTTTTCTGAGTATCATCTAGCCCTAAGAGTCAGCATCTCTCCTGTAAAGTATAATTTATCTAGCAGTCAAGGATGATGTACTGGCTGCAGCTACAGTATAATCATATTTATTTTACAGAGCTGCTGCACTGTTTCTTTCCTGTTTTAATGACCAAAAAAATATTGATCCTAAATTATTCCCTCATCCTTACTCTACCCTTAACTTTATTTCCCTCTTTCTCCACAGTACTGGATAAACGAATACACTTCCAATCTGGGTATTGGAGTCTTCCACTCAGGCATTGAGATTTATGGCCGAGGTAAGGACAGGGCTTCCTTTATGTCTCTAAAATCCCATTACAGTTTTTTTTTTTTTTCAGAGTGCGTTCTCAGCGGACCCAGACTCATATCACCACCATCATGATCGAGAGAGATATACAAGGCCGCTTTCACAGACACACACACATGAAGTCTGGTCTTTAAAAAGTGGAATTGTGTTCCCAATAGCATGACCCCATTTCTCTGGGTTGACTCACCACTGACTCACTATGTGTTGTGTGTGTGCTTTGAAAAAAAACAAAGCAGGATAGGCAGAAACCAGCGTGAAACTGGATCACTGAGAATTTCATTATGCCCTCACAACCAGAAATATTGGCTCTGCGCACCAAGAAATATGATGTTAGTAAAAATACAGTCCTTACTAAGGCAGGAAATAATTTAAGCATAATATGTGGTGCTTGCGGCATATTTTTTGCATAATGATCCTATGAATTTAATCACATTGAATTTCATATGTCGTTTCTGTCCTCCAAGAGGTAAAATATATATTAAAGTACATTTACTGACTTTTGCTGCATGTAGTCCATCATCTGTACAGTGCAATGTGTGAGACCCAGAACCACAGATTTATGGGTTTTAGGACGGGGGGGGGGGGGAGTTTTAGATGTGAGTTTTATTAAAAGAGTTTGGTCTTGCTGTAGAGTAATGGCCAGGCATCTTTGAGTTCATCCTCCGGAGCTTTTAAGGAGAAGAAATTTCATGGAACAAAAAGTCTGCAGACATTTTAAGCCCACAGACGCTGGTGAAATCACTGCACCTAAATAGACTGTCGACAGACTTGTACTTTACTTTATTTCCATTATCTGCTATTTTATACTTCTACTCTTCTATATTTTAGAGGCAAATACTGCACCTTTATTTTAACACCATTTATATTACAGCTATAATTATGAATTATATTAATATGTTACACAAAAACAATATATGTGGTTTAAACTACCCAAGCAGATACAAAATAGTTAAAATAAGCTCAAAATGACTTTCAGGTTTGTGTACCAGTAATAATAATCCAGTATGTAGTAATAACAGGAAATCACAAAAAAGCCTCATGTTTCATTTCCCCTTTAAATAAAGGACCTGGAGTGCCTTAGTAGCTGAGTGGTTAAAACACATGCTACATAAAGGCAGCGTCCATGGTTCAATTCCGGCAAGGGACCTTTGCTGCAGGTCATTCCCCTCTCTCTCTCTCTCTCTTCCTGTTTCCTGTTGGCCTCTCCGCCACCCGCTGTTGAATAAAAAGCACAAAAATAAATGAAGGACCTGAATACTTGGTCTAACGCAGAGTGTGTGGTCCTGACACTAAACTGACATTAAAACATAACATCAATAAAAGTTTGACTACAATATGTTCATAAAGGGTCGGCTGTGGCTCAGGAGGGAGTCGACAAGTAATCAGAGAGTCGTTGGTTCGATGTCCAGCACCCCCTCCCCTCCCAAATTACTCCTGATGGCTGAACCATCAGTGTGTGAGTGGGTGTGAATGAGTGGGCATAAAAACATGGTGGGGCACTTTAGTATCGCTCCTGATGTTCTCGGCATGGAAGCCTCTGCCACCGGTGTATGAACCTGTGTTAATGGGTGAATGTGGCATGTAGAGTAAAGCACTTTGAGCGGTCGATAAGACTAGAAGGGGCAATATAAATGTAATGTAATGTAACTGCAGTCCATTTATATTCACCATATAAAGACTTCTAGCTATAATACACCTCTGTTCAGTCTCCAAATCTGCTGATTCATAACTTTTCAGATTAACTAAAGGATTGTGTTTCTTTGTGGGTTGAAAACATTTTTACAGTTTTGAAACTAAATAAATGCACTATACTTTATATAGCACTATACTGTTACACTACATGTCACATTCACCCACACATTCATGGCAGGAGCTACCATGCAGGGTGCCAACCTGCTAATCAGGAGGAGGAGACTAACATTCACTCATAAATTCCTACACTGTTTGTGCAGCCATCGGGAGGAATTTAGGGTTAAGTATCTTCCAAGGACACGCTGACATGTGGACTGGAGGAATCGAACCACTGATCTTCTGATTAGTGGATGACCGCTCTACCTCCTGAGCCACAGCCACCCCTACTAATTATAAGTCTAAACCATTATACTTATAAATAGTAGGCGTTTTCACTGGATTGCTCAAAATGTGAATACTTATTTCATCCTTGACTACTTGTTGATCCTTAAAAGTTTATGTGTTACTTCTTAGTTGACAGACACAGCGTAGTATGATTAATTTGTGTATACATTCGAAAGCTACAAACCCCTTTTTAAAGTGACTGTATTCAGTGATGTGTGCCCCTGTGCTGATCACTGGTTTCTGATACTGTGGTAAATACAGTGCACAGCGGCCTGTAATCACACGCCTAATTATTTAAGTACAGTGGGACAATGAATACTTGCTTGATCAGTGTAATTACAGTTGTTTAGAGTTTCCATTTGAAGTGTTTAACTGTGTTTTGCATCTCTGTAACATAGAATTTGCATACGGGGGGCATCCATACCCTTTCAGCGGCATTTTTGAAATCAACCCTGGGAATGCCACTGAACTAGGAGAGACATTCAAATTCAAGTGAGTGTGCACAGTTTAGCATACAATGTGACGTTGTTACTGTGATGTTAATGGTAGAGATGAACGTGCTGATGAGTCTTCTTTGTGTTTTCAAACAGGGAGGCGATTGTGTTGGGCACAACGGACTTCACAGAGGAGGACATAGATAAAATCATGGAGGAGCTCGGTAAAGAGTTCAAAGGCAACGCCTACCACCTCATGCACAAAAACTGCAACCATTTCTCCTCCTCGTTGTCTGAGGTCAGTCTGGGGTGTGGTGGTGGTGGGGGTGGGGGGGTTTTCTGATACTGTTTTCAGCTTTTTCCGATGCAGAAGTAAAATTTTCTCACAAAAATGACCCCAGAAGCCTCAGTAGTGTATTTATAAAAAAGAGTTCCTACATTATTTTTCTATATTGATTCAATGGGGGCTCTAACCTTTAAGCACTTTAATATATACATAAAGAAAGATATTTTAAGTATGTATGAGTCCACAAAAACATACATCTATTGGTTTAATGTAGTGCCCGTTTTTAAATGTCTAACACTATACTATAATAGAAGTAGAATATGGTAAGTTATAGCTCACATGATCAGATATTTTGACTTTCTTTAGTTGCTGTGTGGACGGGAAATCCCTCGCTGGGTCAACAGACTGGCCTACTTCAGCTCCTGCATCCCCTTCCTGCAGAGCTGCCTACCCAAGGAGTGGTTAACCCCGGCAGCCCTGCAGAGCCACATCAGCCTCGGCCTCCACAAAGACGAGCATAACGATTCGGGTGACGATGACCCTTCGTCCCCGTCCGGCGCCGGGGCCACCGGCTCCTCCCACAGCTGTCGCCACACGAGGGTGTGAACTGCCTCACATACACTGACCTCTGGACCTTCCTGCCACCGCTGCTCGTGGCTGAAGTGGCATTAGTAGGCTTGAACAACCACCTGACCTCATACTGTTTGTCCTCTGAGTAAAGAGGCAGGAAAAGAAGCGTCGCCTCTTCACTAAAGAGAGCTGCAGCCAGAGACTTCAGACCTACAGAGGCCCTGCCGTTCCTCTCTACTCAAGATAGGAAGACAGAGATGAACTTTGACCTGAGCACTGAAGCATGGCTCAGACTCAACAACAACCACTTGTAGATCTGAAGTTTGTAGTACGTTATTATAAGTCTTTTCCATGAACCTTTAAACCTCTGTCAGCCTTGTTCCCTGCCTTCAGAGCTGCTTTTGTAGTATAGACACCTGAGACTACTGATAGTGACATTACCAGAAAAAATTGCTAATCTGCTCAACAAGTTCTCGTTCAATAACCTCTATGTGGCCTTCAGTTGATATTGTTGACTCCGCTTTTTCTTTTTGTGGAACTTTAGTGGTTTTACTTTGGCCATTTTAGAGGGTTATGGGGGTTTAAAGAGGATTCAACTGTTGCATGTTTAAATTTGACAAATCAACAAGACACCCAACTCAACTGAGACCGCCACACCTCTGATCGTACCATCAAGTATTTTATTCTCTCTTTCCTTTTTGTATAAAGAAATTATCCAAACTGAGACTTGTTTTAAACTTTAAAGCTGGCCAGTGTAACCGGGCCATAGATAACTGTAATCACTCAAGGGCAAATACTGTTCAGTTTTAATAGTCGCTGTTCATACAGCTTCGGGCAGCCCAGTCACTACTTGTGAACATCTCAGAGACACACACAGGAAGTCAAGCTGCTACACTGACAATTAGTGACTTTGTGACCCAGTACAATTTTTGTCTACGCTTTTATATCCAAATGATCTTTATAATATATTGGTGCAATAACTTCCAGGCTAGGATATTAAACATTTTACACCCACAGATTGTTCTTAGGTGACATTGGTTGAATTTTTTTTTTTACCATTAAAACCGGTAAAGAATGAGCTGCCAAGAGACAGAAAAGCAGAAATTCAGTATTCTCCTTTAAATTACAGTAGTCCTTAAAGGAACAGTCCAATATTTTTTAGGACTTTCCTGACAAGAGTTTGGTAGATAAGAAGATTGATACTTTACTTGCAACTGTACGGTAAATATCAAGCTACAGCAAACAGCCGGTTAGCTTAGCACAGGGGTGTCAAACATATGGCCTGCGGGTCAGAGCCGGCCCACCAAGAGGTCCGATCGGGCCCACTGGATAACTTTGCAAAGTATGAAAATGGTTTTACTGGTCTAGTCCACTTGAAATCAAACTGGGCTTTATGGGGCCCCTACACTAAAATGAGTTTGACACCTCTGACTCTGCATAAAGATTGGAAACAGCTCTCCTGGCTCTATCCAAAGATTAAAATCCAACTAAAGCTCACTAATCAACATGGTAGATCTCATTTGTTATAAAAACTTATCAAAAAGTGAAGTGTGTTTAGATTGATGTCAAATAACTTGTGTTATGTGAACAGAGGATGATGTTTTTTATCTAACAGTAGCTAGCGGAAACCACCAGCTTGGCTTTGTCCAAAGATAACAAAATCCACCTAGGAGCACATCTAAAGTTCACTAATTAACTTTTTATACCTTGTTTGATTTAGATTAGATTAATAGAAAAGCAGAAACTGTTGACCTTCTTCTCAGTCTTGGGGCTATAATCTAACTAGCTTCTGGCTGTAGCTTCATATTCACCCTATAAACACATAAGTGATATCAATCTTTTCATCTCACTCTCAGCATGAAAGTGTAAAGAATGTCGAACAATTCCTTTAAGATTTGTATGTTTGATTAATTTTGAACTGTGAACTGAACTGTGATATGTTTACAGGAACAAAGTGTTTTAAGGACAGGGGTACAACCCTTTAAAAAAAAGTATTTATGTTTCTGAGGTATTTGCAGTGAGAAAATCATATTCTCATGACAAGACAATATGATGTCATACATTTATTTATAATTATTGTGGATTTAGCGTTCATGCTGGTTAAAGAAAACACCCATTAACGACAGTTTCTCCCTCTGATACTGACGGCGGTGGTTATTACGATGATTAATGATGATGATGATGATGGTGACAAACATTGGCTCCTTGTAGTTTTACTCATGCTGCTTGCTTTTTTTTTTAATGCAAAAGCTCAGCGAACCAGGCCACATGTGATTTAAACATTTTTCCATCCCTCCTGCTGTATTGTGTTCATGGACAGCTACCCTTTCTCAGGAAGGTTATCATGACTTATAATAGTGACAGTAATCTTCATTCCTGCTGAACACCTTGATAAAGTGCTTCATATTCTTAAATAAGCTATATCCTTATTTATTTTTGACGTAGTCTTACATTTCACCAAGTGTATGGTGTTCAGATTTCTGTTTTTTTGCTATATTTTGAGTTGACAGGGGCTGTACAGTGATCAGTATACCATGCCCAAAAGTCTTTGGCACTTTCTACAGAGCAGACCAGACAGGTATTTTTTTCTATTGTACTGTGTCAACCTAAACCTTGTATTTCCTTTTTCCTAACCCAAGACAATTTCAAGAATGACGATATAGTACTAGAAATAAAGAAATGGAATAACAATTAAATGTTCTGCTTCTTCTGTTTCCAGCCTAAAATATGGTAGTGATGGACATTTTATACCGCAAAACAGCAACGTGCAACAAGTGTCAGAAATGATGCCAGACTGTTAGTTGGATTCAGGTACCGAAGACAATGTTAAAAAATAAATGAGCAGGAGTGCTTAATGGCAATATTGATGTTTATGAGGGAATTAACTTTACTTTCACTGGATTCGTTTTTGTCTGTGTGGTTGTTTTATCCATTAACAGCTATTTGATTATAGTAGAAAACATCTTTTATCACCATATATATTCAAATTGTAATATAAAATTATCCATAGTGTGAAGAAGGATTTTATCTGCCTTGTGAAGCCCTAAATACTGTTAGGCAGATACATCAATTGGCCTGATTTATCAGCCAATACTGCAGATATATCAGTATCGGTGTATACAGTATGTCAGCCAAAGTATCGAGAAATAACAGCAGAGAAATGTCAAAGATATTTTAAAGGGCGTTTTTGAAACTGTGTCACTGCTGTTGAGCATTTGTCCACCAGAGAGAATGATAAGTTTATTTTTCACCTGTGAAATGTCTGGATCTCTTTCACTGCTATGCCGTATTGTATTTTTTCTGTATGGGCTACAGGTAAAATATAATACAACATACTTGTGTTGGAGAAAATAATAATATGAAACTGTGATTAGTTCATTCAAAGTTATTTAATGCAGAGTAAAGCTGCAATGATTAGTTGATAAATTGATTGGATTATCAACTGAAAAATGATCATCAATCAATCATCAATCAAAGCAATCATTTTGAGTCTGAAAGGCTAAAATTCTCTGCTTTTAGCTTCTTTCAGATTTTTATATCTGAATATTTTCTTATTTCTTGGGAAATGGTTGAAAAATGCCGAAGTATCACTTTAATGATTAACTGGGCAAGCCTTTTTTTTTTTCCACACCCGCATTCTGCTAAGACCCGCCTTACTCTACCTCTCATTGGCTAGTACTCATTGCCTTCGTTGGTGAGGTTTAAGCATGAGGACTATGATTGGTTAAAGCCGTGGAACTATCAAGTTCAGAGCCAATCAGAGGTAGAGTAGGGGGCGGGTCTCCTCAGAATGCAGCTGGTAAAAAAAAAAAAAAACCGCACCTTGGCAACGTGCAGCCAGGCAGCGTTTCCTGTTGCTTCAACTCGCCATTTTGACTCAGTCGTGCAGCTTAATCAGCGACGTTAAACACAAAACAACCTGAGAAGCTCCTGAGGGAAAACAACTGAGGTGAGATTAAATAACTGTATTTAGCTTTTACACGTGTTTTTAAAAGAAAAAGTTGACGTTGAAAGTGTGATTTAAAACAGACGACGCTGTTTTTTTGTGGCTAACTGCAGCGGGCTAGCGTCGACCTCGAGGCGTGTTAAAGCTAAAAGCTACAGCTAAGCTACCAATCATTATTATTCTTCAATTTGCACACTTAAACAAAAACACCATCCAACTAGATTCATTATGATTATATTAGGCAGATATTTTGTTTCTAATTTTTCTATATTTTCTAAAGATTTAACGACGTTTTAGTCGTGGTAACTTAGCAACGTCATCACGTCGTATCCTCGCAGTGAAGGATTGGGAGGCTTATTGTAGGCCAGAGAGGACTAGTTTGTTGTTTTTAATCCTCTTTGTAAGTCAATCGTTAAGGATTATAAATTAGCTAATGTGAGATAAATTCAATACAAATACAATCCACTGTTTTTTTTTTTGTCGTTTTGGTGGCTGTATTTACTTAAAATTAGGGAATAATGTACATGTTTTCCACCCTTTTTTTATATAAATGATGAGGATAGCGGTTAAAAAAATGATAAAGTCTCTTAAATGACCATAAAGTGGAGTCAGTTGAACCTTGTAACCTCTTAAAAAAAGAAAGGAGTTATATTGCATTTGTGGTTAATTTTTAACTTCTTAAAGTTTGTCATTGTTGGAATGCGTGTAAATTTATCAGGGTTGTTTGTGTGGTTTTTTTTTGGCAGAAACTCCCTACTTTACACTGAAACTGGTCCAGCTAGAACTGGATTCTGGTGTAGCTTTGATTAAGATCCAGATTTCAGTTTGAACCTTGACATGTGACACTCTTCCTCTTTTTTGTGCCACAACAAATTCACTTTTCTCAATGCAATGAGTGCCAAATTATTTACATTTTTGATTCCCGAACTTAAACCCAGAGGTTATTCAGACTGACTTCAAGAGTCATTAACACAATGTTTGTCATTTCTGAGCCGTAATGTGAGTCTACATACTGTAAACTATTTGGAATTACTGCTGGCTCAGTCTAGGTAACAGGATTTGTTGTCAGAGGGGAGATTAATTTAGTGAAAATGAATATCTGACAAATATTAATGTAGCAGTGTGGAGGATTTAGTGTCCTCTAGGAAACCACTCAATCATCTATGTTGACCTATAGTGTCTGAAAACCTTGTGAAAAATGAGCCAGTGTTTGGTTTGTCCTCCCTGGGCTACTGTAGAAACATGGCAGGCTCCATGGAAGAGGACCTGCTCCCTATGTAGATATTAAGAGCTAATTTTAAGCTAATAAAAACAAATCAACTTGATTATACAGTACTGGTAATTAAAAAACACATATTTTATTTGATTTGTGCCGCGTCCGTTCTGCTAGATGCCTCTGAATTCAAAACACTACACCTTTTTATAAATATTGCCCTTTTTTAACCATTTCTCTTCCTCTAACTAAATGTTTGCCTTTTTAATAGACAACCATGAGTGGCTGTCGTGTCTTCATCGGGCGCCTGAGCCCACACGCCAGAGAGAGGGATGTGGAGAAGTTTTTCAAGGGGTACGGACGCATCCGGGAAATCAATTTGAAGAACGGATTCGGCTTCGTGGTGAGTGTTACCGACCACTTAGTGAGAATTTACGAACTTTGTTCCTGTCCTGTTGTTTGCCTCTACAAAATTAATCTTTTTTTTCTTCCTTCTTTTCAGGAGTTTGATGACCACAGAGATGCAGATGATGCTGTGTACGAGTTAAACGGCAAAGAGCTGTGCAGTGAAAGGTAAGAGTCAAATCTGGTTTCTTTGTGTTGAGGGATCAAGGCAACACAGCTTTGTTTATATAGCACATTACATACACAGGGGCTTTACTTAAAAACGAAATATCAGATGATTTAACAGTAAGAATTGGAAGCATAAAAACGTACAATTGAACAGTAAAAATTGGGGGGAAAGAACCCAGTTATAATGAAAATAAAACAAAGTACAGATAAATAGAAAGAAAACAAAGCTAGACTCCAGACTCCAAACTAAATCAAAATGACACATTTATAACCAAAAACACGGGGTTAGCTAATGCCTTCCCGACCATCATCTTCTTTTTGGTTGTTAACATTTATACAAGCTTTGGCTATTGCCCTCAGCTTCTTCATGAGGCGAGTAGAATATTAAAGGAGCTGATAAGAAGTCACGTGTGCATTGCTGCGTCCTTGTAGTGCCAAAGTCTGCAGGTGTTTAATGGTTTACAGTTTACACTAATAACATTTAAGAGTGTTTTCAGATGCCATGGCACTCCGGGCATACACCAGTGTACTAATCAAGGCTTCAGGTCTGCTGACTGTGCTGAGGAGTCACAGCTGAAACAGAATCAGTTACAACCCTCATCAGCACCAAATGAAGTCCCAAAAGAATAGAATAATGAATAAAACTAACATAGACTTTCAGACCAAACTATTAGCAACCTAAATTTCCCTCTAAGAAATATTAGTAAGTGACATAATTTGACTTATTTTCTTCTGTTTATGTTCAGGGTCACTATCGAGCATGCTCGCTCCAGAAGAGGAAGAGGTGGCGGCGGCGGCGGAGGTGGTGGAGGAGGTGGCGGCGGCGGTGGCCCCGGAATGGGACGTTTCAGCAGCAGCTATCGTCAGTCCCGCAGCAGTGGATCAAGGTACGTACACCTTTTTAAAATAGTGTCCTGAAACCAAAGCTGACTTAGTTAAACTTCTACTCAAGATTTATGGCAGTCAAAACGTTGAACCTGACAACAAGAGTTGTCAGGTTTCCAGGATGGTAATAAAGATATTAGAGGGTTATTTTTATTCTTCCTCAGTGTACCAGTAAGTCTCTTTTCACACATTATCATAAGTAAACATGGATTACTTGCAAATAAATTATGACGCAACTTGATAGACGCAGTTATGCAGGGCGCATGTCTAAGTTTATCTCGTTATGGGAAAGTCAAATAAGGTGCAGTGAACTACGACAGCTGGGCCAGCGTGTTTACTCTCTCAAGTCATGGTGCAACGGAGCGCAAAACTCAGTATAGATCGTATCACTTGTTTGAGTCATGAAGACAAAAACACTCAAAGCAAGTAACTTTTGCTTAATAAATTAATAATAAACAAATTCATTACACCACTGCTCCTGAGCAGTGATGAAGGTAAAATAAAGTATTTAATGTGAGCCTCTGACAGATGAAAGCCTGTCGTTACACATCTGAATCTAATTTAACCCTTTCATACTGTTAGGGGTCAAATTTGACCCATTTATACATCTGAGAGGCATAACTTTTTTCTTTTAGCCTGAAATTTAATATTTAACCCGAATGTGACCCTCTGCGCTCTCTGAAAGCTTCATTAAGGATAAATCGTGTTTATCTGTGACTGATGAGGTCTTTATGAATGATTTGTGGCTTAGAAGGGTTACGGTTATCTGACGGCTCAGAATATGAACAGTATGTTAGTTAAATGTCTTTGTCAACTCTCAGACTGACAGAGAATAAATTCAACAGCTTTGAACCCCAAACTGAAACCAGCTGTGCTGCAAGAATGACTGTGTGAATTTTACAGCCTGTATTTATTTCCAAAGTCTTTCCGGTTCGATCTGGTTGCATTTGAAGCATTTGTCCCCCTTTTTTAACATTACATTTTTTGTCGTCTCCTCAGGTACGGCCCTCCCGTGCGGACGGACCACAGACTCATTGTGGAGAACCTCTCTTCACGGATTAGCTGGCAGGTAAGAGATTACTAATCTATCTTGTCTCATCATCGCTACAGCACAGCCCTTATTTTAAATGCAACACATCAGCTTGTAAATACATGTTTTTTGAGTGAAGCAGCACTCATTTGATCGGTCTGGATCAATTTTTCTTATACAGATTTACGAGGAAAAAACCCTCAAAACAAACCTATTATTAGATAATTGGCTGATCATGATAGAAAACCCCTATTTCTTTTTTTTTTTTTTTTTTTTAAACTTACCACCACCCACATTTTTCTCCCAGAGAAAGCACGTTACTGCTGATGACGGACATAAAAACATATAACTGCTTTTATCAGCTGCTCTGATATGGTGTCCTTGTATCAGAGGTGACTGCACACCCTCCACAGAGGTGTCAGAAGTATGTGTAGCGCCCTCTCCTGGTTGTTTTTATCTGAATAGTGTCCATTTGGTGCCTCTCCTTACACGCAGTTGCCGCCGGTCTAAAGTCTTGGCTGGGCCCCGTAGCGGGTGAAAGTGGTCTAGCGCAGGATACGGTAGCCTTAGGAGGTCCGTAGCCACAGTCTGGAGGTTCTGTGGGCTGGCATCCCCGACTGCTGTAACCCCCCTCAAATCCACGGCCCCCCTACACTCTTCTATTTGGGTCTTTTTCTGTTGCTGATGGAGCTTGGGGGGGGTGTTGAGTCGGGCGCGCACCCCTCCCTCTCAACTTGCTCTCTGGTGGTTCCTTACTTGTGGAGGCCGGATGCTGAGTCAAGGCCGAGGTCGTTTCTCAAGGGCTTAACACTGCATTGGTTCCATTTGCTATTTGGACAAGGCTCTCTATGCTAATATCTCCCCTGGGTTTGGAACGGTAAGTAGCATAAAACTCATGTGATTGGGTTTGTTACAGGGGTTTTTGGGTGGTAACAGGAGGGGTGTACAGTTAGGTCAAGTTTTATCATGTACAAAAAAACCAAACAATTAAAGCCTCTTCTCTTTTTTTTGAGCCACCTAATTATTGGTAAAACAAAAACTGCAGATCAGGTGTTTGTCTATTTATCCGTAGGAATATTCTCATCCGAGCCCTTTAAAATAATTAAAAAGCACAACTTTATCTCGCATATGCAGACACGAGATCCAATATTTAACTATTCAAACCCTAAAGTCTGGAGGTCAGGCGTCTCACGATGTTGATGAGGCGAATTTGGGTTTTGTTTTCTGTTCTTTTTTTTCTTTTTTTAAAGAAGTTAAATGCGGATTCACGGAGCCACTTAAATGGGTTATAAAGAAAGAAAAGGCAACACATGCCCAGCATTTTCAGTGGCTCTTTTTGTTTACTTTGCCCTCCACTGAAATGAGAGCTTTTATCACGTTATTGTTCTGCTGTTTGAAAAGTCAGCGTTAGATAACCCAAAGTTTCTGTGTGTGTGTGTGTGTGTTGGTGTCTTTTTGCTGCCTGCCCATTTCTCTCCCCGCAGGTCTTGAAAAGGCTCTCACTGGCACCTCGTGCTTTGTTCTTTTTGTCACTAATCCTGTGTTTATGCTTTGAAACAGGACCTGAAAGACCTGATGAGAAAAGCAGGTGAAGTTACCTTTGTGGATGCTCACAGACCCAACAAAAATGAAGGGTAAGTCGCTCCTCTTGTCTGTCAAACTACGACTTTGATATGTCAGTTTTTTGTGAACTCATAATGATAATACTTTATCTCTCACAGGGTGGTTGAGTTTGCATCTCGCAGTGACATGAAGAACGCCATCTCCAAGCTTGACGGGACAGAGTTGAACGGACGCAAACTGAAGATCTTTGAGGATAGCAGAAGGTGAGTCGTTTTTGCAGTTTGACAGCCAATCACAGTAAAGGCCAACTGTGCCGCCAGTCTCAGTCAGGTGGGGATGTTTGAGGGGAAAAGTCAGCCGCAAAAACAGGAGAGCAGACAGTCAAAACATCAGGCTGGTGGTGGTTTGATAATCACCAGGTGAAGGCTTATTTTACCCAATACAGCTGAGTTGAAGTTAGTTTAAAGCTGGACTCAGCGGCTACCATCAGTATAGAAAGTTAGAGACAGACAAATGATCGATTAGTGGAGCATGAAGGCAACATGTGTTGACACTGCTCCAGCTGCGGAAACGTGAACTTCAGAGAGAGCGATGATGCATACAAAATTAAATACCACAATATTTTTGACTAAATACTTCTGTAGCATTGTAGGGATGACTATCAGTGCTTTCACAAAATACTTACACTGCAAATTTTGATGAATAATCATCAGTAATGTTGCTATAATGAGTAAGTTGGTAATAGGACAGCTAGAACAGTCTGGTTCATTCACAAAATGAAGTCACCTTACTGTAAACTCAGTCTTAAAAACCAAAGACACTTATGTTACACAAAATCTAAGACGATATCTAGTCTCATATCACGGTAGATATAATATTGACCTATTGCCCAGCCCTTACTTCAGATTGATGGCAAAGCGACCTGCAGACAGGTCGTTAATGCAGTGATTCCTCACTAAATAAACATTATTTTAGTCATTATTTTAGTTTGTTTCATGCAGTTGGTTTATCACTCATCCAAAATCTACCTGCTGGCTCAAGCCTCAGAATTATAATGTTAGGCCTTTATCAATCACTGAATACTTAGGTTTGATCTGGATTAACACCCCTCCTGGATGTTTACTCGTTTGCTCTCCAGCTTTCTGCAAACATAATTTTCCCTCAGCCTGACATAGTTTGGGACAACAGGGCAGATCTGTGAATGTCTTATTTTACATTAAAACTCTTTCGAGTGCATTTTTCAGGCTGGTTTTTATTCCCATACTGATTTTAATTTCTCTCTCTTCCAACAGTCACAGCAAGAGCCGCTCTCGCTCTCGCTCCCGCAGCTACTCCCGCTCAAAGAGTCGCTCCAGGAGCCGCAACCGCTCCAGGAGCCGCTCCAGATCCATCAGCCGTACTCCAGAGAAGAAGTCATCGGGCGGGGGCAAGGCCACAGGCAGATCTCCCTCTCGCTCCAAGTCTCGCTCTAAATCCCGCTCCAAATCCCGCTCCAAGTCTCGCTCCAGGTCCCGCTCCAGGTCTCGCTCCCGCTCCCCTGCTCCCGCTCAGAACAAACAGTCACGCTCTCGTTCCCGCTCTCGCTCTCGATCCCGCTCACGCTCCCGCTCCGCCTCAGCAGACAGCAAACACTGATTGGTAGATCATAGACTGATAGTTGCTCACCGTAGACCCGAGTGGTGGCATATGATTTCTTTTTTTTCTTTCTTTTTTAAAGTAAAGGGGAGGAAATCTGCCTTTTTCATGGCGTCTTTCAGTCATTAATGTGCCCGCATTGGCTTTGATTTTTTTTTTCTTTTATTATTTCATTGTTTCTGTACATGTCTGGATGTGCTTCAACATTATTCATGATTCATCCATTTCCCTCTTTAAATTAAAAAGAAAAGAAAAAAGCCCCGTCATATGTGTGAGTGACAGGAAACCTTTTCGATCAGGTGTTCCCTCGAGTCTGTCCACGCGGTCTGCCATGTTTCTGATTCCATCCACTCCTCCGTGCTTTGCCCAAGAGGTTCGGAGCAGTTCAAAGGTTAGGCGGGAAAAAACGTTGCATATGTGTTAAATTTTTTGTTTTTGTTTTTTTGTGTCTGTAACGCGAGCTTCTGGCATTGCCGTGAAACTGTGATACTGCTTCTTCTTCTGCGGAGAGGTGCCGTAACAGGGCGCCTCCACACGTGTTGCATTCACTGCCCTGATATGTGAACAGAGAAATGCAAACGTCTTAGTTGGTGATTTTTTTTTTTTTTTTTTTTTTTTTTCCCTCAGCTTTCTAGTGTAATAGTAAATGGAATCTGGCATTAGATTTGATTTGGCTTTTTTGTTTCTATCAAACTCTGCTGTATCGGGACCTCGTCTTGTGTTGGTGATATTTGTTTTTTCTTCTCGCTTTTATTAACTTGATCTCCAACCTTGGCCTGTAGGGTGTTGTGAGTCCAAACACTTAAGTGTCTATTTCAGCAGGAAGAATTGTCTTTAAATCAGTTTATTGATTTGATACCAATAAAACACTCACTGCAAATTGTCATGTGGTTTTTTTAGTGATGTCCAGAAAGACTTGTGATTTCTGTTTTTTCTTTTTTTTTTAAATAATATTTTGTGAATGTGGGTTGAGAGACTTGCATAAACATAAAATGAAGTCTTTGTGGTATAACTGAATAAAGCTTTCACAAACACTTGGTTCTGTCTTTGATTCATTTCAACATAAAACATCTTTTTTTCATAAAGTCAGTCTGCTTTGATAATTGAAGTTAATTCAAGTATGAAAAATTAGATGGAAGATGATTATATAGATAAGTATTTAAAGGTTAATTTCAAACATATTGAGAATGTTGTGGGTTTATATTGAATACATAATACTTTATTAAACACTCTAATGGTGAATGAATGAAAGCAGTAGGTATGTTAAAAGCTTTAGTGTTATTGCAAGGCAGTGGAGGATGTAGAAAGGACACCATAAAACAAGAGGGAGTTGTTGCACCATAATGTCCTCATACATTTTAATATCCAGCCAGGAGGACAGGACTGGAGCTAATCTTAATTAAAATCAGCTTTTTTAAAACTTAATTTGGACTCTTCAGGTGAACCTGGACTGATCCACGGGGACGTCCCCAAGAGAAAATTACAGTTTTATCAGTTTTTGTTTTAAAGAGGAGAAAACATTTATGAAATACAGCAGAGAGGAGCTGCCATTCACAGAATAATACTTCACCAGATAAACTATGCATGGATTAATGTGACATGAGTTTATCCATCAGCTCATACTAATCCTTAAAGTGACCAAGTCCATAACATACAGGGTCTGGAAATGCTGCTGGTGGATGTTTAGGAAGCTAGTTAAACACGAGTAAAATACAATTGTTGGCAAAATAAAAGAGATTATGTTCATATTTGCACTGGAGAATAAAACTTGTGGCATTTTTAGCTTTCACCACACGGTGGCAGTACCAGCTTTTAGTAAAACATGACATCTGGCTGCACATTAGGGGGAATACATGGCTGTGCATGATCAGTATAAATCAGCATTCATTGTTATAATAAACATTTATAATAGTAATAATATTATTAATGGGATTTGGGTCAATGCTCAGAAGCAGGGCAGGAACAGGCTGGTCAAGTGAACAAAGGATCTTTTATTTTAAGTATTTAATTAAAAATAAGTCCCTGCAAAAGAAAGTGAGTGATTAAAATATGAAGTTAAAGTATTATACGGCACTTACTTATCTGTGCAACGATTTAACCTTTTATAAGCAGCAGTATGACATGTGAAGGTGGAGGCATGGGAGCAGCAGCGGTGCTCCTGCTGCAGACTGTGTACATTAACATTTTGGGAACTGGTCCCAAAAGGCTGGACTCCTCGGATCCGCCCAGACCTTGATATGGCTGCACCTGCCAGCGAAGTCGGCAAAATGCAGAAAATGCAGCGGGGAGAGACGGGAGAGACCTTCAATGACGTTTTTCCTGGAGAGAAAAGTATGAGGGGTTGTTAATGCCAGGTAGAGGAGCCAGGTAAGGAGGACAGAGCAGGGTGACACTGAAATTAATGTATGATGTATGACAGTGAATTCGTGCCACCACAAGAAGAAATGTGTCAAGTTTATCACTGCAATAGGATTTAATTTAGAGATTATATTATATTATATTATATTATATTATTATATTACAAGAGGATGAAATTCTGCTTATCTATCAGTGATCCCAGTGCAAATAAAAACACCAATAGAATAATAAATATCATAATAGAAAAATAATAATAAATAGGAATGGAATTAGTAAAAACAAAACAAAAAATCAATCAAGTATGTCTGTGCAAAATCTCACTAGTTAAAATAGTCCGTTCTCACAAAGTGCAGGTATTTATAGTTTCATTTTAATCTATTATTGTTGTGCGTATCTTTTTGTCATGTGTTATTGTTTTGTGTAAGGGAGAACAATAAAGTAATTTCACTGCATTTTTGCATTTTCTGAACTGCTGTGTATTTCACTATGCATATGACAATAAACTTCTTCAATCATTTTGCACATCAGACCAAATATTTTAACCATGGAAGAAAGAATAGAAACTTTTCAGGCTGCATCATTTTAACATATATCATAAATATGCCAAACCTGGTTAACCACTTAACACACGCCCCTGTTTTTTATGCTGTTAGCCTAAACGACATGCCCAAGTTGTGAGCAGCACAGATCCCACATAGTTTGAGACTCAGAGATGTGTCTGGTATCATTGGAAAGGAAACACTCTCAGGAGTCTGTGTGATTCTGTGACTTATTGACAAAGAGTGGCAGAGGTTACAATGATGGGGTTGTTTACTCGCCCATAGGTTTGCCTTTACACTGACATGTGTACAGACATTCAGGGACCTCTCAGCAGGATATAGACACACTGAGGCCACAGCCACATGTCTTGGCTTCATGCAGTCCAAATTTGGAGTCAAAAGACCAAAAGATGAATTTTTCAGAATTATTTTTCAACAGGTATGTCCATGCGTTTTCCTCAGGTCCTTTTTGGAGACTCCAAATGGACACTTGGTTACCAAAGCTGTATAACCGCAATCAAACACCTATAACTTCACATCCCCTTTGCCTACAATCAAAATCTTGGTCTCTAATGAAGGCTGACGCCATATTATTATTATTATTATTATTATTATTATTATTATTATTATTATTACATATAACCATATTTTTGTGTTTGGCCATATCTATCTATCTATCTATCTATCTATCTATCTATCTATCTATCTATCTATCTATCTATCTATCTATCTATCTGTTTATTTTGGTATAAGTCATATGTTAAGTCGAAGAAGAACCAACCGTGTACCAAAATGCCGAGTGCGTAACGAAATATGGTTCAACTCTTTTACGCACAGGGCGCACGCCGGTTACGCTTGGAGTTTGTTTATGGACAGCCAAACTTAATAGCTTAATGTCATACACCGTTGGAAACCTCGGACTATTGGCCAAAAGGTTATCAACTTCATTTCACCGAATATTTCCATAGGCTAGAACAGCAGTCAATCAAAGCCATGTCGTCATTGTTGTCGGTCACATGTCCTCATTGGCTTTGGAGACATGTACTGCCTAATCCTAAACACCGATTGGCTTGTGTGTGGTGTCGTCAGAAGCAGAAGAGGCTCACGGTCGTAAACATCTAGTCACGTGTACTCTGAGATGGACGTGCAGGTCAGGAAATGACGTAAACCGACCGTAAATGGTTTGTTATTTGTGTTATTACGTTACGTGTTGGACTAAATACATGGACATATTGAGGAAAGTATTTCGGTTTTATGGAAACGGATTTCATATTTCACAAGAATGGATACTTGGCGAGCTGTACAGAAAGTGCTGAGTCATAAGATGATCGTTGTGGATAAAGGGAAGACTTTGAAGGTATGTAGGCATTATAGCTTTTCTTACTTAGCTCAGGGGCTAGCCGAGCTAATCGCTAATACTATTACGGCTGTGATCAACCATATAAGTCGTGAGTGGTCTTGAATGAATCAGGAGAATCTAAGCTTTCCGACAATGTACGGCATGAGTATATATGTTTAAGGGTTGGTGTTAAAAACATCCAGAAGAACTTGTGGCTACCTCCTAACATCCGTCCCGTCCCGTAGACGGAACAGCGTGCGTTAAGTGGTTAAAAAGTATTGAATAAAAGAGCTTTGATTACTGACTAGCTGTAGTTTGTTACTTTATATAATAGGAGGGTGTATAGGAGGTTGTGTAAATGTCAGCCCATTATCATTCCCACGCTGTCACGCTCCTCAGCATCTGAAACTGAAGCACATTAGTATCTGTATAAGACGCACCAAGCTTTCAACTAACTCCAATAAAAACCTAACCACATCATTATTAGACATCATGAGACCTATGATGTCTGTATAAAGTGACAATTTTCCTTCTTTTCTCTATTTGTACATAAACCTCAACAGGGTGATTAATCCTTAGCCTGCTGGCAAAAGATACTATGGCAACCCAAAGTATGAAGCAGAATTTTTTTGACAATGCAGTTATTTCACAAACCCACTATGTGAGATTTTGAAACCCTTTTAACAGATGTCAATGTTGTGATCACAATATTGACTTTGATTCATGCTTGGATATAAAAATGACTCATTGACATAATTTGGGAAATGTTATCGTGCTTTTTACCTAGGAAAACTGCAGCTCCTCCTTTGCATTGGTTAACAGGCCAGTGATGTCGGTCCCATGTCTGTGAGATGAGGGTGTGGCGGCTTAAACCCTTAAAAAAAGTAATAGACTGTGGACGTAGTCATCATGACATCATCCATTGGTTTTTGTGGACTGCTGTTTTGAACTGAGTTGATGAGTGATTTGACCATCACCATCTTTGATTTCTGCAGCCAGAAGTGACCATATTTGGACAAGAAGGTGGAGCTGACCTTAGCAACAGCTGCTAGCTTTGTTGTCATGGTGCATTTACAGTTTATGGTTAACTGTGATGATGCTAATGCTAATGCTAATTGTTTGCGAGCAAAAAAACAGGTCTACAACCATTTAAACACAAATGTACTTATTTAAAGGATCTTTTAGTACAACCAAACACTGAACAGGAGTTTTTTAGGAGAGCAGAAATGTTACAGTTAACTTTAATGAACTTAAAATGTGCTGTGAAATAGCAGTAACTACGGCTACGCTCTGTGAATATCGGTTACATTATATTATCAACGTTGCTGTTACATGATGTGGCGCTGTATTGCATCCTACTCGCTGCTGTTAGGTCCATTTCTCTCTCTCCGTCTCTCTCTACTTGTCCCCCCCCCCCTTTTTTGTAGGAAGAAGCATCTGAGAGCAATTTTAATCGCCTAGGAGAGATTTGAGGAGGAGTGAGAGGAATCCTCATTTTCTGTCGTGTTGGGGAACTTTTTCTCTTGTTTGTTTTCCCCAGCATGTCTGTTGTGTATTTCGGCGGGGGTCTCCTTCCTCTTTTGTTTTCTACTTTGTATTTAAGTGTTTAATTGTTGACTTCAAAGATAAACTTGATCTCTCATGGATTAAGTTTATGTGGTGGTCTCTAGTTGAGCCTGTGTATAAAGGGACTGTAACAGTAGCACAAGGTAGCCACGCCCTAAAGCATATCCTGTTTTATTTTACTTAAACCTTGAGCCCAGTTCAGGTTTCTTCCCGTTAAATGTGAGTTTTTCCTTGCTGCTGTCACCAAGTGCTTTCTCATGGGTAGATGTTGGGTGTCTTTAAATTAAATTAAAGAGTACAACCCACAGTAGAGCTGCTCTATGTGAAAAGTGCCCTGAGATAACTTTTGTGTTGATTTGGTGCTATATAAATAAAGATTGATTAATAATTTATCAAATGAACATCATGCTTTATTGAAAAACTACCAATTGAGACCATGAACTCATTAGGAAAGTGTTTACTGGGGTAATAAATCAAATGAGAAGTAGATACTTCCTTACAACATGACTTTTTTTATTTTTGTTATTACAACCATTAGATAAGAAAGCAGTTTAAAGTCCCTGGCATTGCTTTCACTTTCCAACCTGAACCCCCCCTCTGGAAAAAACACAACAACATATGAGCTTCTCCTTCTCCCCACCTCCTGCTTGTGTGGCACTAATCACTCCTCATACACTGGGAGCAGCGTGGTAGGCACAACAAGCTCCGCGGTCGGTCCTCTCACTCCTGCACTGCTCCCACTGCGGTTCCTCCCTGGCAGCAGAGGACCACACCGACCTGCACGGCCCTCGACAAGGACGGAGAAATGAGCTCGTCCTGCATCGTCCTGCATCGCACCAACGTGAGCGGGTGACGGCTCTCTACTTTTCCCCCCTTCCTGGACGCACACACGCAAACACACACGCACAGTATCACAGAAGACCCGCACACACCGGTCTGCTGTTTACAGATCCCCCCCACTCCCCCCTCCTAGCTCAGCTGTCGGACTGTCCCACCCGCAGCCCCGGACCATGGCGGAGAGAAGTGGCCGGCTGAGTTTCCCCGGCAGCGGGGCGCTCAACAGACCGGTGCCCATGAACCTGTTTGCAACCTGGGAGATAGATGGATCCTCCCCAAACTGCATACCGAGGTAAGGCTGCAAAGCATGAAAGAGGGCATCATCAGCTGTGTCCTTTTAAACTTTAAAGGCAGTGTTTTCCACAATGCGCCAGACAGTGCAGGCTGTCATTTGCCAGATTGCTAATGTTACAGCTGCACAGCGGCTTATTGTACCAGCAGCACCACTAGCTGGATCATTATGCCAAAAGTGGATGCCCAGGCCCTGCAGCGGGGTAATGCTCATTTTAGCCATCTGCATTGTGTTCATGTAGTGGTAAGTGTAAAATATAATGCATGTAACCATTTAACACACATGCCAGCTCCTCAGTGCAGAGTTGAAGCAGGCTGTAAAGTAAAAGGTGTGTAATTCTGCAGATATACTTTGTGTGTGTGTGTGTGTGTTAAAATCCCTGAATGCTCATAATCACCCACTCAGCTGTCATGACAGATAACCAGCTTTATGCCAGGTCTTTGTGCCAGGATGCACCATGGAGACTATTTGGCTCCTGTGACCCCCAAGAGACTCAAAGGGCTCTGTTCACACTGAAACCCCTCCTATACTGCCAAATTTAGATTAAAAAAAAAAAAAAAGATGCACTCTGGCTAGATTTGGACCCCTAAACTATCTGGATTATTCTAACAAAACGCTCTCAAGACATGATCCATATGTTATATTTTTAATGTGCTTTCAAACATATCATATGGTCTTCATCAGCGGGTGTAGTTTGCTCAGTTGTCATGGAGATGGATCTGATATCAAAAGCTCAGAAGCTGTGATGATTTTGTTCACAGTAGGGCTGCAGATAACGGATATTTTTATTATTACTTTCTTCTGTTCTGTCTTTAAAATGCCCGTCACAACTCAAGGTGACATCTTCTTTTTATTATCAGACTGACATTTCAAAAGATATTAGTTTGACGATGATGAAAAGCACCAAAGCTTCACATTTGAGAAGCTGGAAGTAGCACATTTTTTGGCATTTTTGCTTAATGAATGATTAATTTAACAAACAGGTTGATTCATTTTCTGACAGTTGACTAATCGGCTATTTAAAAAGTTATAAATTAAGCATATGTGATCTTGAGGATGTCAACAGTCCTAACTAAAGGTACACTTACTAGCTTTTTCAACATCAACACTGACGATGCTCATAAAGAAGAATCAATGCCACATTTATATGTTAAATTATCATCATGATATAATATCACAGCTACAGAGATCCAATAGTCTCGTTAGTCAGAGCGGCTCCTTTTATTTCAGTCTGTAGCTCCTTAATGATTTGTTCTAAATTTTTAATAACATTATAGCCACATTATCCTGTAACCCTGTGGAGTAATGTGTAAAAAAAATAATGCTTTCATTCACACATCTGTTATTACATTGCAAGTCGTGTTTGCATTGAATTAACAGTACAAATGGAAAAATTGGAAAAGATGAGATTGTTTTAATTATCAGTTAATCTGCTATTTATTTTCTCAATGAATCCAGAAAATGCCAGAAAATAGTGAAAAATTCTGATTAGGATTTAGCAGAACTCATCTTAAAATTCATGTTTTCTTCAATGCACATTCAGTTTAATTGATCATCAAAATTGTTGCCAAATAGGTTTTTGTGGATCAGTAATCGAATAATCGATATGTGGATTCAGCTCTATAGAGGATATCCCATCTCTCCTGAATGTGGAGTCATGAAAATTACAGTTATTAGTTGAAATGATGTTGCATTTACCACAAAATCAGACATTCATTTCAAACAGTCAGATTTGATTGGATCTGTTCACACTGTCGAGTTTCAGATTTGACTGTTTTCTGCTGATGTGATTTTATATTTTTGACATCATTTTGACTTCTGATGAATATGCTGCACTTAATTCTTATCAGTAAACATTTTTAACCACAAAGTAATGAGAGAAATAAGTTTTCACGAGTTTGTGTTTTTAACTCCACTTGATTAATACCTGTGGTGAGACTTGGGTCAGCAGCTGTCAGCCTGCGGAGGAAGAAAGAAAAAAAAAAGGTGTAATTAATATGAGAGTCGGTGGACTACGTGTGTGTGTGTTTTTATTTATTTTTTTAACCGATGATGCCTCCCCTTAGCCTCGCTCGATCCTCTTAAGTTAATACCCTCAGTTGGTATTACATTGCATGGCTTTTAGCTGAAATAAGACTAATTCATTTCCAGGAATAGCATAGCTGTGATGTTTTTATTCAGGAGAGTGGACAAGTAGAGCGGTTCCTGTAACTAAAAAGTCCCAGGTTCAATCCCTGGTGACCCTGCGTGTGTGGGTTGTTATATGAAGCTGCTTTACAGTGTGGATCTGGTTTCTCTATAACGTGGTGGTGGTCGCCTACACAAGTGAGATGCTGTGAATAGAAGCTCGGTGCAGCGACTTCACATCCTGTGTGAAGTAAACTGTTTCTTAAAGATCACAGCGGCTCGCTTATTGACCGCCGTCTGTCACAGTTTAGACAGCAGGATCTCAGCGTGTTAACCGGATGTCAAATCAACTGTCTAATTCGGCTGTATCAGACTCTCAAGGTGGTGAGACTAAGCTGACCGCTGGCTATCTTCAGAGGGCAATTTGTTGCTTTATTTGTTCCAGCAGAGCTCTTCTTTTCTTCTTTTAATATTGTAGGCCTACTTTTTAGCAAAACAGTAAAAAAAATATGGGGAAAGCTGAAGGGAGGCAGCGACGGACACACATGACTAGGCATGAAAACTGTGCGCCTTCACTCTTCACTCTCTCACCACATTTAATTGCCTTTGAAATCTGCTTTAATCAAGTTTATAATTCACACACAGTCCTGCAAAGCCTCATGAATATTCACGTGATTTACCCCCAAAAGCAGCAGACCTTCTCTAACTCCTCAGTTTATAATTAGACACGTTGGAAATAAAATATGTAAGAAATGATCTGGAGACATATTTTGATGTCTGAGTGTACTGCAGCCTTGATATGTGCTCTGCTGTACTGTTTAATTAAAGGAATAGTTCAACGATGTGGAAAATATGGTTTATTTTCTTTCTTGCTGAGAGTTTAGATTCAAAGATTGACGCTACTGTCATGTCTGCCCATTAAATATGAAGCTACGGCCTGCAGCTGGTTAGCTTAGCTTAGCATAAAGAATGGAAACAGCAGAAACAGCTAGCCTGAATCTGTCCAAAGGTGCAAAAATCTGACCACTAGTGCTCACGTCACAAAAGCCAAGAAATATTCTCTGTAAAACTGTAACTTGATGTCTTCACACTGATTAATAACATAGATAAAAAAAGACATAACTTGTTAATTAGTCAGATTTTGATGATGTGCTGATACACTGATTTTATCTTGGTGTAGATTGAGGCTAACTGTTTGCCCCTGCTCCAAGTCTGTATGCTAAGCTAAGCTAAGCTAACCAGCTCCTGCCTCCAGCATCATATTAAAATGACAGATAGTAGTAACATTGTTCTCATCTAACACTCAGCAAAAGAAAGCCAATAAGTATATTTTTAAAGAGCTGTCAACCACCTCTTATATCCCCAGTCCTCAATATATGGAGTTTCCTTTATATTTTTACAGGGAAGTGGAGAGGGTTAGTAGCATGCTCCCATTCTTGTAGTGATCTGGATTTAAATATGAGACCATTTACATGCACTGAGACTTTAACTGGACTGTTTTGTTGCCAAAATGAGAGTCTACATACATTATTTGTCTTAATCTGCTCCTGATATCTCGTTACGCTGCATGGTTTCATCTCTCTGCTCTCTGCTCTAACACTCAGATGAACTACTGTACTGTATAAGTCATAAAGGACCAAGTAGCATTTTAAATTTGAACCGATGCACTGTGTTCTTCGACCAATTTTACCAATTTGTCCCAATAATTTCTTCATGCTTCTATAAATCCTGCTCACTGTGGCTCAGAGGTCTCTGAAGCCCAAAGCTATTAGACTGTGAGGCTTATGGAAGTGCTGCCTTGGCACTGATCTCACGTTTCCCAGAGTCACTTCAGGACACGTGCCGCTCTACGCTGAGATCTTTAATAATCACCTATGATAAGTGAGGGAGGGGCTGAGGGAGCGTGGATGAAGCGTAACTACCTGTAGTCTGGAAAACCAGACGCATGAAAGCTCAAGGTGTTTTTTTAAAAAAAAAAAAAAAAAGAAAGAAGTGTTAGCCATACTGCAAATGTCGTGAGCTTTTTTTTATAAGTCAGCACAGAGTTTATGAGTCTCCGGTCTGTTGCTGCTCGTAATGTTAGGAGGGGAAATGAAGTACATGAAGGGTACACTGAGGGTTGTCCTTATTACACTCCCCGGCAGTCTGCCTCAGAGTCTGTCTCACATCTTTAGAGTGAATGGGAAATGTAGTGTAATTTCTATCACCTCATCAATGTGAGAGGCATTTGAATGAGCGCCAAGTGCACCTCTTTCATTTCTCAGGGTGCTGAATTGCGTTCCAATCATTTCACGCTTTTTGCTAAAAAAGATGGTGTCTTCTTAGAGCCCCCTCAGCCCTCGATCCTGCATGTAAAATCAATCACGCTGACGTTGTTACCACCTAAGCCTCTCTCTCCTCCTCTTTAGAGCCAAGGGCATAGGGGGCGTGTGTTTCATCGTGGTATTTTTGAAGTGGGCATCAGTTGGATTTCTGCACATCAGCCTACGGGCGTGAGGCTAAGTGCTATGAGAGATGGGGCCAATCTCGGAGACAGAGCATGGATTGAACGGGTCCTCGAGTGGCAGCTGGACCCAGTAGGCTGTCATATTTGGGCCTGTTGGAGGCGAGAGTGCTGAGATGTCGCTTTGAGCAGCAGGGAGACACTTGCTCTTTTGTCCCCTGGCTGCCTGGGATGCTCACACTGCGGGAATTTAGAGTAGGATGAATGAGAGGCAGTTAAAGCCTCTCATTGTCTTACATCCCCCTTGTTGTTCTTGTTGTGCTGGACTCAGTGCCTGTTCTTGTACCAATGTTTAGAAGTTTAAACTAGACTTAACTAGAGTCGCTAGTAGCTCTGTAAGGCTATACTTAGCGGTCCCTTTGAGCTAAATGCTAAGATACTGTTTGCAGGTACTGTTTACCATGTTAGCATGCTAATTAGCACTAAAAACAAACAGCTGAGGCTCATGGGAGTGTCATTAGTTTTGAAGATATTTAGGCAAAAAAACAAACTATTAAACTAATTAGAGTTTTGACCTGATGAAGGTGCTGGATTGACGGATCACCAAAGTGATTAAAATTCATTGCGAGGGAGGCATGACTCTACAAAATTCACGGCAATCCATGCACCGGTTGTGGAGACACTTAAAACAAACAAAATATGGGACCAGGTAGGACGTATGACCACACTCATCCCTTCTCCTTGTCCTTGTCCTTCTCTCTCTCTCTGCATTTCCTGTCTACATCTCGATTTTCACTCTCAAATAAATGCAAATTCATTTAAATACCCCAAAAAACAAACATGTTGATCTCATGCAATCAGGCACTGCTGGAGGAGAAGTCAAGGGGTCACCAAAGTCAGCAGGACTGTTAAAGACATGCCAGTCTAAACCAAAGTAGTTGACCAACATTGCCACCACCGCTGACTTTTACGCTTGTTTTCTGTCAGGCGAGTCTCTTTGCCGTGTTCTTTGAATGTTAAGTCAGACAGCCTTATGTAAGATGTCCAGCACCCCCGTCAGTTTCGCTGATGCAGCGCGTCGTGGAGGGCAGACAGGGCAGGACAGCAAAGGGCAGTCGCCTCCTCACACACACACACACACAAACACACACAAACACACACACACACACACACACACACACAAACATTTGAGATGCTTTGTGACTCTGCAGGCTGATCAATTTTGCATCCAGCTGACTTTCCTCATGCCTCAGTGCCCAGCGCCATGCCTCACCGCCTGCTTTTTGTATTCTTCTCTTATATTCCCACAGACAATATTTGATTTCTAGGAGCCCCATGTTGATGATATCTGTTCAGCTCTTGTTTTAATCCACTCCACTCCTCTGCAAAATGAGATCACAAATAAGGGGGGAAAAGCAGCTATTTGACAGACTCTGTATGTGCTGTGTCCACACAAAAAACCTGAAATACTGAAACAACCTGACATACACAATATGGGATTGTTTGCGTTGAATTTAGTTGCCAGAAGGGACAAGGCTGTGACAGCGACGTCAAAAATCAAGGCCTGCATCAGTCTGAAGGATATTATGATATTATACAGCTGATAAAGTTTAGACATAAACACCAAATTACCCAAAATATACCAGTTTAACTCAAATCTGTGGTGTCAAATGCATGAATCCAGCTCCGTCTTAGCTGCCAATAAGAACCAGCACCACAACTCAGAGAGCTGTTAATCTTCTTTGGGTGTGTTAAGTTGGTGAAATTAGCTGAAAAATGAAAGATGAGGCTTTTGTGCTTGAGGAGTTTAGTACCTCTGTGCTCGGGGGCCAAAACGCTTTGACTGTGCGTTATTCTTCATGGATCTACAGCGCTGATGTTTTATTAGCATATGCTCACTAAATTAAATTCATGCTAATTGGAAAATGGAACAAGCGCATGTGCCGCTTGAGATACGCCGGTCTTGAATGACATTTCTTTTTCTCACTTCCTGCAGCACGTTCACATCTCGTATGAACCCTGATGAAGCGCTCTGATGCAGTAGAGCTAATCCAACCTTGAGCAATCTGTACGTCTCTGTCAACGATAAGTACAGGGGGCATAATGTCCTCTTCAGCAGGTCTCTCAGTCTAAATAGACCTCAGGGTGATGGAGAGCAGACTAAACGGCATCCGGCTGAACCCAATAAACGATAAGAACAGCTTGCTATTGAGATATCAAACAGTGAGGTTTCATTCATCAGCAGAAATAGCTCCAGTTAATTGTAATTCTTCAGCACCTTTTAATCAGCTGTTTCTCTACCAGTATCAGCAGTGACTAATTCATTTCATTCAGTGCTTGAAAGGTTGTTGTTTGGTTGTTGTGCTTCTTCGGTTTAAAGGGGAGATAAGATGCACATTTCCTGGTCTCTGTTGTTATAGAAATGTTGTCTTTGGGTTAAATTTCGAGCTGTTTGATAATTGTTTTTATATCAGAAATATGGATTTATTTCATCTAATTGCCTGCAAATTACATTCTTTGCAGGTATAATCATCACTACTTTCAGTGAATTGGGTGATAATTTGTACTTACCCAGGAGGAGAACAGGGGTGATAAAGATCTGCTGGTTTCCAAGCTGTATCCAGACTAAACGTGACACATACCAGTTTGTGATAATCCATAAACATATTTCCTCTGCTTTTTTAACCCTTACATACTATTCAGAGTCAAATTTGACCAATTTTTACATATGAGAGCTGTAATAACACTCTATACACATTTCTTTTAGTCTGACTTTTCCCTTTGTGGCAGAGAATATACATAAATCAAAATAAAATGCATACTTTTTTGAATTATTGTAGAGCCGATACATATTTTTATATATGTAAATGTACAAATTTGACCTGTATGTATTAAGAAAATTAAAAATTAGCACTCAGACATGTTGTATTTATCATTTTATATAAATGTTTTCCGGGGCCATAAAATAGTGATTATGAATGTTTATTCTACATTAGATTAATTCAACATTTATAAATAATGACTGATGTGTGTAGAGATAATTATCTCAGAGTCAGAATATGAACAGTATGTAATGGTTAACTTAAAACATTTGCTATAATTTCTAAAAAATAAGTGTAAAGTTGGAATGAACTTGGCTAAACAAAGGTGTAACACACAGAATTGGGTAATGATTTATATTTTATGCTTTATTAATAGTCAAAACTGATCCAGGAGGACAAGGAAGACAACAAGAAGGTTAATCTGTGGCTCTACTGAACTATCTTTGCATCGTTACAGTTCAAACCTTTTCTTATTTATGTTATACTGGTTCTTCTGCAGCCCCTCAGTTCAGCCTCTGTCTGTTAACAGGCCGTTTTAGCTCCTGTCTCTTTAAGGACGTCCTGATGAGCCCACTCTGCTCTCATGTTTTGATTGAAATGGGACACCTTCTCTAATACGTCTGTACGTGCTAAAGACAAACTTGCTGTCAAGGTAGAAAAAAACGTTACAAATGAAGCTCTGACTTGCACTTTGATGCATTTCTACATCAGTTAACTTCAAGTTTTGGAGCTTTGACCACGTTTAACAGAGACATCCGACATCATAACAGTATATAAATAACAGAAAAACTTAAAAAACATAGTCTGTCCCCCTCAGCTCTACAGAGCATTTTAACTTCTCTCAGCTCATTGTTTTGGTTTCACAGGTCATTACTTCACTGTTTTGGTTCAGTCTCGCTGCTCTCATCTGAGACGTCGGCTGCAGGCGGACGTTTTCTTTTCAGTAAACAAGCTCTGATAAACCCACTGACCACTGCCTGCACAGCACCAACAGGCAGACAGACAAAGTTAACATCTAGCTGGTCAGTGAGGTGCAGCCTGATATTTCCCCCAGGACTTGGTGGAGGTCAAATTAGAGCTAAAAGGAGAGTAAATATTGGATATCAGACACGACTCCAAATGAAAACTAATGAGGTTCACTGTCTGCTGGATGTGAAAATAGACAACTTTCACCATATTAACTTTATAAAGACATTATGTCAGTGTTTACAGCTTGTTCAGCGCTCCAAAGTTGCCAGAAAATCAATTCTTTAAATATTTATGAAGGTAAATACCAAACATTTGCCTGGTTGTCGTTCTCAAGTGTGAGGATTTGCTTTATTTAGTCTGATATCAGCTTAAATATCTTTAGGTTTTGGGTTGTTTGTTGGAGAAGATATTTACTTATAAATGATATAAATGATTACTTATTGTTATGGGCCCAATACCTCAGTTTCGTGGAGGGTAAATTGAGTAAATGACTATTGATTCATCAAGAAAAATCATCAAGGAATCAACCATATATTGAGAGAAACATAAAAATATCTTTGGTTCATTTTACAAAATATTCATAACTCAATGTTCACTTTTCCTGACGCTCTCAAATGCGTCTCATGGTCTTCATCAGCAAATTGATTTCATCACTTAGCGCATGGAGTTGGATCAGAAGACTGTGAGCTTTGACTGAAACGCCAAGAATAACCTTTTTTCTGTCAATCATTTCATTATAATCCTGTTATTACTCGCTGCGTTACACCTACTGATAAATGTCCACCTCATCTATTAACCTAAATCCACAAACCTCCGTTTCCGTCACAGTCGTGCTAATGGGGTAAATCCCGTTTCCAAGAACTTTGTTGCGTTTCCTGCATAGACGACCTTATTTCCTAATGTGGCTCAAATTATTGAAATAGCTCCATTCTTATGAGCATCCTGGGGCCTCTTTATTTTGTCCTGTGTTCCAGCACTTTCATAGGAAATGCAGAAAATGAGGTTAAGGAGCACCGTGTTAGCCAAATAGTTACACCACATACCGCAATAACCCCAATGCACCTGGTTGAGCTCCGGTTTGGGACCCTTGTTGCGTGTCATTCCCCTTCTCTCTCTCTAACCTTGTTTCCTGTCTGCTTCTCCACTCTCTGCTCTCCATTAAAGGCACAAAAAAAAAAAAAAAAAGCCCAAACACATATTTTAAAAAAAGGGAGAAAAAAAAGAAAGAGCTTAACGGGCTGAAAAGACAGAGAGATGTGTCAAAACTTTGTGCCAGATGTAGATGAGATTATATTGAGGCTGCTCGCTAACAGTTGAGGCTTAGTGTAGTCAAAAGGAAATGTGACATTTCTAGAGCTCTGTGTACCGGCGGCCTCGTCCCTCTTTGAATCATCTGTCTCTGAATAAAATGTTCCAAACTGTTTTTTGTAGTCCGGTGGCACATTTAAAGGAAATATTGATGAGCTTCTGAGACAAAACTTGTTCTTTTAAAAGAGTTTAAAGTCAATAGAGAGGAAATATTGACTTGAAACTCTTTTTTTAAAGGATACGATTCACTTTGGTTAATGTTGTTATTTTCCATCAGCAATAAAAAAAACAAATCTGTCTTTCACTGCTAGAAATGGCCTGTCTTTAATTTTTATTGCTGCAATGATTCACAGAAAATTAATAACAAGGATAGGAAGACTCCACTTCTCCTGCTTGATTGTTTCTGGCTGAAATTCAATTTTCCAGCTCAGTAGTGATGTAACTGCTGCGTTATCAGCCTCAATTGAGTGTAGAAATTTTGACTTTTTTTTTTTTCTCTAAATTTACATTTGGCACTCAGGGGCATTTCAATGGCATTATTATTCATCGTGATTTACTGTGCCTCCTTTTTGATTTATTTGCTGACACCTCCATTCATTCCTTCATTCTTATATTGATGATTTTGGCCTGTGGAAATATGAATTCCTTCACTGTGTGGGCTCATTGTTTCTCTGTGGAGACATATTGCCAGTGTTATTCATTTTTGTCCAAACACGACTTCCAGGGAAATCCTTGTAAGTCATTAGTCACCAATTTCCATAGCAACAGTGTTTGTATTACTTTGCACCTTGGCACTCACGATGGTGAAAGCATCCGGTCTGTTTTGACCTGTTTAGCTAATGTTGTGCACATTTTGAAGGAGTCTGTTGTAACTTCTGTTGCAGTTTTTGATCATTTTGATGAACTTTGACAACTGTTTCATGAAAAGACAAATCACATATCCCTATTCTGTGACAATTTGTTCCTCATCACTCTCATTTAATTTGGTACAATTTCTCATGAATGCACCTTTTCACTCTCATAACTTGGTTAATTGCAGGAAAGCCCTGTAAACTGGATTGAAGGCTTGCCTCTTGTAGCAGGCGGCGGTGTGAGAAGAGGGGGGAGTTACTATTTCAGTTCACTCCTCACCGAGGCTTAAACAACTTTTTCTGAATTCTGAGCATGCAGGAGAAATGTAGGTCAGGTTCCTTTTTGAAAAACTTGCGGCCGGGAGGAGAGCTTAGAAGGTTTAACATATTGTAGTAATTAGAAAAGCTGCTGTGCCACGTCTGGCATCTCACTCCTGGGTGGCTGAGTCATATGACCTCTTCCATGTTTCCACCAGACTCCTCTCTGACGTTTTGGCCGGACAGATGGACACCATGAAAATCCTGATGCTGGCATAAGCGACTAAAACCTTTCATGTCTGCCTCTGGATGATGTAGAAATGAGCATTCATTATCGCTGCCAGTCAGAAATAAGCATCTCTTTACAAGCTTGTAAACATAACCTTTCTGGTCTTACAGATGCTGAGCAAGCGGCAGTAGCATGGTCCAGCTAATCTGCTGCAGCACACATGGACTGAAGTTGTAGATATTTGAATGATGAAAAGCAGTCACTCCAAAGATTCGTCACACAGAGGACAGACCTTACATTCAATCAAGAGTAGTAACTGTGTATAATTCTCTAAGAGCTCCGTTTATACAAATCCATCCCAGAAAGGACGGCTGTTTTGTGTCTGTCCTGTCTGTAAAATAGAGCTTCACTGTCTCTTTAATCCATATTTGTTTTAGCAGACAGCGGATATTACAAGCTTCAGTTACAGCTTAGAGAACAGACAGGCTTGCACTTTAAAATACCATGTGATGTGTGACCCTGTAAAAAGAAATATTGTGCTCCTACGACGGGAGCCGCAGAGAGCTTCAGCTGTAAAACTTGTCAAAAACTCGGAGCTGGAGGTCGAGAGATGGTTAATGTGGTGAACGCTCATGCTTGTGATATCAAACGGACGGAGTGACTGACTGACTGACACTGTCTCAGTTAAGTTTGAAGGATTTTAAAGGAGCAGTCAGCTGGAAAAGGCTTGAAAGGTGGCAGTTTGTTGTTAGCTTAAAGTTACAACAATGGATACCAGAGGTCAGTCAGTTTGGTCAGCCGATGGCGTGGCGTGACTCTTCCACTAGCTCGGGCCGTGGTTATCGGTCGCTCTGTGTATTTTAGCCATGAGTGTGCACCGTACAGTGTGGCACAGAGCCTGGTGCTGGTGGGCAGCGGCTAAGCTAGCGGTTTCTAAAAGTATCCTTCGGTGGACACTTGGCAGCTGCTTTCACTTCACAGTTCTCATCACAGTCCCACAACGATCCGTGTACATGCCTTCCGTGCCTAAAGGGGGTAAATGTTATCTAATGAGGAAGCAGCGATTGGGCAGAAAATTGCCTAATCTGGCAACATTTAGTAGGCAGAACATTTTCCCAGATCAAGTTATTTTTGTCTGGTGATGTCAACCAATCAACTAGAGGTCATCAGGAAAAGCTAAACATATTGCACTCACGCATTTTTCCATTAGTCATCGCACATTTCTGTAATCATGTATCATTTATGTGAGAACAACAACTGAAATGTATACACACACACACACACACACACACAAAATAAGAGCAATCAATCGCCCTTAATGGACCACGCGCCTGAGTATGACGGTAAAAAACTCAATCAGAATCAGCTTCTATGTATTGTGTATGATATATATCCATATTATTGCCAAAGTGTGGCCTTAACAGAGCACCACACGGCTACTAGCGCAGTTAGCTCATAACTTTTGGTTGCAAACAACAAACCTGCTAACATGGTGACAAACAGAAACTGTGTAAGTCATGATATAAAGTTTTTAAACCATTTCTGTACATAAATATACATACATATCCTCATTACATATCCTCATTATGCTCCAAAGTGCACAGATTCTCCTTTAGCACACAGCTACGTCAGCTTACATTTGTAATCGGCTAATCATGCTAGTGAAAAAAATTAAAATCTGGGTATTTATTACATTTGGCTGAAAGTAGTAGACTTTGGAATATTGAGCATTATTCAGATTTGTAGGGAGAGATGAGATTAGTAAGATTATTGGTTTTAAAAAGATATTTTAATACTTTTTGCCCTTGAAATCCATGTTGTGTATACAAGCTAACTAGCTAACCACTTGGCCACCATGCATGTTTTCACAGAGGATCATTGCACCTTTATGTTTTTAATCATTTTAACAGGTTATAATCTTGCATGTTAATGATGTTAAAATTGTATTATGTTGAATTTTGCTGTGTTATCACTTCAGTGTTGAATAATTTGCTGGGTCACACCATTAGCACCCTTTGAACATAATCATGACTTCATTTTGAATATGTTAAATTAATGACTTGGCATGTATTTCCCATTTTTAGATGCCAGATTATATTCTGTTAAAATGGGACAATTTACTGTGTGAAGATAATGAGTAATAACCTACTTGAAACTTGATGTTTTTGGCAGTATTTCTAAGATTTTGTGGCTTTATGTTATAATGCAAAAAGCAAACTTATGCAACTTTTCTGAAGTCTTCAGCTGGTGTGTATTTGATATTAAAGACATATGTTTTGTGTGAACTATTACTTTAAAATGGCCTTTCAAACATACTGCATTAAATATAACTAAATATCCACTTTAGCCTCAAAATTCAGACTCGCATTTAGTTCATAAAGACCATTAGTGACAGTTGTAGGTCTAGGACGCTTAAATGTGACCCTTTCAGCCACTTCAGTCAATAAACACAGAAATAAATGGACAAAGTGCTCCACATGTCCATTTCCAGCTGTCCTGTAATGCTGAAGCCTGTCAGAGCCCGCCTAAGGGCCCTTCAGCCACACAACACAGAGATTAGTGCAGATGTTATAACTGCTCAGTTAATTTGCAGACTGCTCTATCATCACTCAGACACCAGAGACAGGACAGTCTTTTTTGTTTTGCAGTTATAGGTCCTGTTTACAAGCTGTCCAAATAATTTTCTAGGACACTTCAAACCCTGGCTTAATGGGATCTGAAGTATGTGCTATTTAATCCATCTTTAGTCTAAATTTTTAACTCACACGTCATGCCTCAATTTTAATGAATATTGGGTCGATGGTTGGTTTTGGCATGGTTTTAAAATCTATTGAATGCATTGATGGAGAAGATGAAGATCTGGTTTTCCAACTTCAGAAGTAGCTTTTATGAGTCTTGAAGGGAGGATCCTTGAGAGGAGCTTGAGTGATTGCTTGAGTTTTTCACACATTTTTGGATTCTGTCTGGACTTATTTTAAGTTGTTTTTAAGTATTTAATATAGCCCATAAGACCAAAAGTATGTTGACACGTCTGGTTGGTTTTTCAGCCATTTTTCATGGTTAGGCCCAAAGTTCCGATTGTCGTAAATCATATGTGTTACATGTTGCATAATAATTAGAGTTTATATGTTTTAGACGAGGCGGCATGGTGGTACAGTGTGGTTCGCACTGTTGCCTCACAGCAGGACGGGTTCTGTGTTCGAACCCACCGGCTGGCCGGAGCCCTACTGTGTGGAGACAGATTAGGTTCATTGGTGGCTCTTAATTTGGTGTAGGTGTGAATGTGAGTTGAGTAGTTGTCGGTCTCTGACTGGCGAACTGTCCAGCATGTATCCCGCCCCTCGCCTAATGTCAGCTGAGATTTGCCCCGTCTCACCTACAACCCTCTAGAGCAGGGGTGTCAAACTCATTAGTTCAGGAGCCACATACAGCCCAATTTGATCTTAAGTGGGTCGAACCATTAAAACAGTTGAATAATAACCTAAATAATATAATATATGTACATAATATACATAATAACTTTACTATAATAAACCATATAGGGCTTCCTTACTAATAGATACTAATAAAAACGTGTCCAAGCACACTAAGGTAAGTTTTGACTTGCAGTGTGATTCAGATCTGAAGGACAATTATCTGAAGTTGGCCGTCCACAGGAACATCAGGAGCCTCGACTGTGTATGGCGAGTGAAAATAAGCGAGAATAGCATTTTATTGAAAAACTGGAATTACTTTTCTGCAGTTTTCACACTTTGCAAAGTTATCCAGTGGACCAGATTGGACCTCTTGGTTGGGCCACAGTTCATTCAGACCCCCCCCCCCCCCCCCCGTGCTGTAGAGGATAAGCGCTAAAGAAAATAAATGAATGTTTTAGTCAGTACTGTGCTTCCAACTTTGTGGTTAAAGTTTCGGGAAGGCTTTTTTCTGTTTCAACATGTTCTCGTTGCACAAAGCCAGGTCCATAAAGAAGTGTTTTGTGTTTTTTTTATTGTAATGTGGAAGACTGCCTGACCTTAACCCTATCAACCACCGCCGAGACGAACTGGGACGTAGACTGAGAGCAGGGCCTCATCGCTCAACATCACTACCTCAACTTAATAATATTCTTTCGGCCGAATTAAAGCAAATTTCTGCAGCCAGGTTAAAAAAATTGGGGAATCTGTTATAGCAACATATTAATTCTGGTGGTTGAAAATGTTCAATAATCAGCGATGGGTATCATTTTCAGGAGGTCACATACATACACTCTCCATTATACCCAACTGAACAAACCAGTATTTCAGGAACAAACATATTCAAATCTTAATCCGTATGTTTATCTGACAGTTTGAATATTTCTAGTTCAACAGAAGTGACCACACATGAACAATATTGCCTCCTAATTATTTCACTTTTGCTGGATTTGAACTCTCTGGGCACAGTTTGGCCATTTCTGCTTTTCTTTTTCAGCCTAAAGATGATTAAAGTGTGTGTCCAACAGTCTGGCATCGTGGGTGGAGCACAGTGGTGCGGCATGCTGCATATCGCTGCACACAAAGCTCTCATTTGTATTCCAGTTTCTGCTGTGCCCCCCCCCCCCGGGGGGCTCTCAGAGGGCATGGATCATTTTGTGTTCTTGAGTGGATTAGATTCTCCGCACTTTGGCTGCGAAACATAAAACAACAACTTGGCTCTCAGCTGGTTTCTTCATGTTTCTCTGCACGCCCCTGTTCTGCGTCAGCTGGTTTAAACCGCAGACCCCAGTGCACACTCATAACCTACATACTTCCCCTTTCTTACTTTTATGACATAATTACACTCACTCTTGTTCTCTAATACAGACACATAGGTGCAAATACTCTTGCGTAACTACACATGGATTCAAATCCCACTGGAGATAAAAATTGGTTTCGTAGCCATCGTGGTTTTAATTGTTTCTAGGTCACTCTTACTCTGAGCTGATGAAGGAGATGGAATTCATATCTCCCCCGTGTTGCATTTTTAATGGATTGCATCCATTATAGATTAAAAAAAAAAAAGGTTTCTTCTCCTGGTTTAGTGAATGTTGCTCTACATCTACATGTTTTCTATCTCTGCCTCTCCTCCTCTTTCCTCACACTGCCATCAGATATCAAGGCCAAGGATATCTGGCATGGGAGCAGAGGTGGGGAGATTTGATTATTGAGCTCTTTCTTTCCGGATGGCTCCTCGATATTCAACAGTGTATATTCCACTGAGTGCAGAGAACAGTTCGTTATTTTCAGTAAGTTTCATAAATAGCTCAGCTGTGTGAAAAATGAAGGAATCTCTGATCATCAGAGGGAATGAAGGTGGATATTTTTGGGTAATACAGATTTTTAAGAAGTCAGTTATGAAAACAAACCAAAGCTATAGATCTACCTTTTTCTAATTTTATTCCAGACCAAAGTTTCAGATGCTTGCCACACACATTCACTAAATGAGTACAGTGGCAATTTGTATGCACTGCAACAAATCTAAAGGTTTAAAAGTGATATTTTTATTCATGTAACGTGTAAAAAGATTCTCCAAAAGCTTTGTAGCAATGCACATTACCAGTTTGAGTTCATGCATGTATCTGAGTGTGTTAGTATAACCAGACGCATCATGTAAGTAAGAAAAAGCTCAACATTTTGTGTATTCACAGTCTTGTAGCATTTGTCAGTTGAGAAGATTGATACCTCACACGTTTGTACACGTATGAAGCTAAACTGAATATTAGCATTAGTACAGCTGATGGGAATGTCACTGGTTTTGTGGTTATTATATGATGAACTTTAAACGAGACATATTATGCACATTTCCAGGTCTATATTTTCAAATCTCGGGCTCTACTGTAATATCTTTGCAGGAAAACTTCTTCTTTATCTATAATTATCTTATACTGGCCCTTTATGCAGCCCCTCAGTTCAGCCTCTGTCTGAAACAGGCTGTTTTTAGCTCTTGTCTCTTTAAGACCCCCTCTCCTGATGAGCCCACTAACAAACCATGAAACAAACTATAGTTGTAGGATTTCACTACTTTTTCTTGTTCTTTACTCAAAATGTCAACTTTTAAAATACATCCAGATATGTTTGAGCTGCAAACAACAATTTTAGCCTTTCTAAGCGAGACTACAGAACAGGCGGCCATTTATAGGCATGTGCCAGGATGATGTCAGCTCATCAGTAAGGTAGAAAAAACCGACACAAACAAAGTGTTGAGATCAGGTTGAAGCCCTGACTTTCTATGTTAACCTTTAACTTTTGGACCTTTGACCATGTTTAACATTGCTGCCAACATCATAACAGTATAAAAGAGAAAACCAGAAAAAGTGTAATATGTCCCATTTAAATATCAGACAAGTTGAAGATTTGACCAAATAAAGATGCTGGATGAAAGGACCGGGGATGTCTGTATTAAATTTTGTCCCAAGTCAGCAGATCAACAGAGTCATTCATCCTCTGGGAACATAAAATATATCTGCCGAATCTCAATGAAATCAAACCGTTGTTGAAATATTTCACTTTAAACCAAAGTTGTGGACCAACAGTTCTTATCATCTCTAGAGCTCCGCTGGCCAAAAATAAATCTGTCTGGATGATATAGATTTGTTTTCCAACGTCCATATATTAAATTTTAAAATGAAGGCCTGTATTTATAGCCCAGTGACTCTCATCCACAGTTCGTCTGTCCTCATCCTCACTGCAGCGTCCATCTGATCAGTATGAAAAAGTGTCTCTGTCTCTGCAGGTCAGACGGCTGGAAACACAAAGCTGAAGGTCTGTGTTTGCCCGAGTGCACCTTCAATAACTCTTATCTCCTCTGCAGGGCTTTTATAAGAGGATGAGCCTCCCTTTACTGCTTTAGTGGGCTTTTCATCCAGCATCTCTGGTGTCTGCAGGTACCAATGGCCACAAACCACCATCGGCCTCCGCTCCAATGTACACAGACTAGGAGATAATGAGGGACGTTGCTATTGATATTTGAGTTTTTTTCACTCCAGGGTTCGGGCAAAGTTAGCCTGCTCAATATTGTTGTTCAGCTTCACTAATAAACATTAGTTTATTGACATTCAATCATCAGGTGGGAAACTAGTCAATGTTTTCTGCCAAGCAATGCATTTACTCTAAATGACTATAAAGGATGGTGCTGTATCTTTATTCTCATTATGTAGTGTCTCATAATATCTCATTATCTTGATATAAGTTCATAGTTGTTGACAAATATATATATTTTAGTCCACTGTTACTGTTAGCGGTGCTCTAGTGTGTAGGGTTGGTAATGTCAGTCTGTGAGTGTGTAGGTCCGTCCAGATGGAAATATTCCTAAATTAATAACGTTTGGATGGTTTGTGGTTAAATTTGATACAGACATTTATGATCCCCAGATGATGAATCCTACTGACTTTTTCTCCCTCTGTTACAAACCGACTTTGGATGAGTGAAACGTGGTCAAACAAAACCAAAACCCTAACACATCTGGCTGGTGGAGGCATAAATAGGCCGAAAGATAAACTACTCAGGTTCAGGTAGTTTCCTGACTTCCTCTCTAGTCCCGCCTACTTGCTTCTTTGCCAGGAAGCCCAAACAAAAGGGAGAGAGGGACGTCACACACGTCTTGCTCTCCTGATATTTGTTATGTTGGGTCAGATGTTTCAACAGCTGTCTGACAGACTACCATGAACAGACGTTACAGTTCTCAGGATGTATTATAATGTCATTGGTGACTCCTTAACCAGGTCAAACATTCCCATCAGCCTCAGGTGGACTTTGTGTTTAGTGGTAATTTGCTAATATTAGCATACATCATAAACTAAGCTAGTGAGTAAATATTACACCTCCTAAATATCAACAGGTTAGCATTATGAGCAGGTTAGCATGCTGCTGTTTGCATTTGGCTAGCGTGGCTCAATGTAACGTTTGTGACTCTTTTGTTATTATAAAATCATCTTTTGATAGTAATGAGAAACTTCTGTAATGTTGCATCAAGATGAAATAATCACATTTAAAGAAACTCAAAACTCACACACTACTAAGATGATTGTTTTTAAGGAATTCATTTACAATCTCGTATGATTTTAGAAATCTAGCAAGAAAAGAAAATCCTCTTTGTCCGTGTCGTCTTTGATCTTCCATATTTTATCATCAACATTGACCTCAGACAGTGACTATTGTCTATAATAGAAAAACTCAGTGCCTCTCAGCCTGTGTTTGATTAAAGGAAAAATGTGATCTTTTGATCAATAAGCTTCTTTCTTTCTGTCTTTTTTTTCAGCTCTGTCATGCTAAACTGAGTCAACACCAGTGAGGCAATCAAGTTGCGATGTTGGCAAAACAACAAGTTTGTTATCTTGAGATGGAGGAGTGGAGATAGTGGAGTTGCAATCATAAGAAAACTATTTGATATGGTTTGTTATCTTTTTGCTTCTTTGAAAACTACAGAAGCTGCTCTCAGCCTCTGTAGTTTTCAAATATTAATGTTACATATTTCCCCCCAAGAAATAGAAACTTTAGAAGATCTTTTTAAAACAAACCCCCTCATTTTCTGTTGTCTTTGCGTTGGTGGTGTTCCCTTTGCACTGTGGGTAACATCACCACAGCATGGACACCTCTGTTGTGTGCCATGCTAATTAAGAGGCTGCAGTACAGTGAAGAATTGAGCAGATGCCAAAATATGAGACAAAAAGAAAGAGGAGGTGCCTGATCTGAGGGCCCGGCGGTGCTTTGTCTCAGAGCGTACGCAGACCAAACCCCAGACACGGCTCTGTGGCCTAATGGCTCTCTATTAATAAAAGATAAGCAGTCAATTATTGAGCCGTCAAAGTGACGTTCGGGACGACATGGGCCGGGGCAAAAGGGCGGAGGGAAGATGAGGAAGAGGAGGAGGCGTGTGAGGAATTTCATGGTTGAGTTTAAGTGGAGGACGGACGGTCCGTATCCTCGGGGTCTTTATGTTCCCGGTCTCTGCAGAGAAAATCATGACCTCCTCCGCCCAACCTCTGTCCAATTTACCGCTCACCTTTATCAGTCTGTCCCTCGCTCACCTTCTTACTCTTTGTCTCCTCTTCTTTGTCTGTCTCCTTTTGTCTGTTTCTACCCCTTCACCTATCTCTTTTACTTTATTTCTGTCTGGAGAAAAATAGTCCTCGAGTCCAATTGCCAACTCCAATGAAGAGAAAACTCAGTGAAACCATAGATGTCACCTTTTAGCTACTAATGAATTTCGTTGTGAATATGCTGTTTGAGTTCTGTTGTCGTTTAGTTTCTAACTGATCCCATTTAGTTTCGATTTTTGTCATCTTACTTGTTTTCTCTTTTCAAGTTTCATTTTTGAGATGTCTTTTATGTTTTTAGACTCCCCGGGGTTATATTTTTGGAGCTTGTACAATTTTCTTTTTGTGCTCGTTATTATCCTGCTGTGCAAATTAAAAATTTAAATTCTCTCTCTCTCTCTCTCTCTCATGTACACACACACACACACACACACACACACACACACACACACACACACACACACACACACACACACACACACACACACACACGCCCAGGTTGCATACACGGGACCAATTAAAGGAATACTATGGGTAAAAGGCAGCTGATGTTTTCTTCCTCTCCTCCCATTACAGTAATTGTGCATGAATGTCACAGAAATGCCAAGTGTCTTTTATTTTGTCAATTTTTATGTCAGAAGTCAGTATTTTGTGATTTAATATACACATCTCAATAAACACCATTACGCTGTTCATTCTAGCAAACATCCTCCACTTAAACGCTTGAATGAAAAATGTGTCTCCTCTGTTTTGCTTTTTCTTTTTTCGTATTATTCTCCGTCTTTCATGTGCACACATTCATTCACGTTGCCTTGCTTTTATACAGTTTGCCCCCCCCACATAGAGCCAATTAGGAAATACCAATGTACAATTCCAGTCTACATTTTTCTCTCTGTGCTTTTTAAAGATAAACATTTGAAGTGCTTTTTTCTTTTTATTTCTCTGTATTTCCTCCACCAGTAATGGCATTCCTGTGTTTGGCTCTGTGGAGAGGAAAGCCTCAGCCTTGCGTTTCCCCCTCACCCCATTTCATCATAAAAGCTTGTTGTTGTGGAGACTGAGGGTGAGGTGTGAAGAGGCTGAAGCAGAGCTGTATCTATCCCCACACCGCTTCACTGGCCTTCACAGCTTAATGATCTACTGACACAGATTCATTGAGCAAATATGAGCATGATTTATAGGAAGTGAGGGCAACATTCAGAACGGAGTTTAGACTTTGCCTCCAGTCGTCTGTTTATTATTCATGAGTAACGGAGGGAGACGGTTTATGTATGAACCTCAGCAACTTCAAAGGGAGGGGAAAGATTGTGTATGGGTGCATGCATGCTGGCTTTTGTTTTGAATATGCGAGTCCAGGGTGTGTGATAATGTTGTGTTGTGGGTGCGCGTGCATCACAATGTTGTTGTCACGCCCGCTGAACCTGACAACTCCATATGAAGGAGTGAGATGAAGATAATTTAAAAGGGGAGATGTATCAAGCACAGTTTCAGGTGTGTGTTTTTAATCTGGGGGCTCTACTTGAATATCTTTGCATGATTTACAGTAAAAACAACTCCTTCTTTAAACCCTGTAGTCTAAGCTTCAGAGTCAATCTGGATGTAAGTGTTGCTGCTGTTGGCTTAATCAGGTCAGGTTTGTGTTTTATTTTTGTCTCTATAGTTTAAAGAGCACATACTCTGCACATTTCCAGGTCTATATTTTTAATCTGGGGCTCTGCTGGGATATCTTTGCATGATTTAAAACTCCTCATTTATCTTGTACTGACCCTTTATGCAGCCCTTCAGCTCAGCCTCTGTTGGAAACACATTATAGCTCTTGTCTCTTTAAAGCCCCCCCCTCCCACCCTCCAATGAGCCCACTGTGCTCTGATTGACCAACTCTTGGCAGACTCCCGCTAGAGATCGGGAGGCTAGATAAACAAATCATGTTACAAACTATCGTAGTTGGATTTCACTACATTTCCTCATTCTGTTGTCTACTCGAAACGTCAACTTCTGAAATTCAATCTGAAAAATGAGAGTGGACAACACATACAGCACATTGAAGAACTTTAGTAGCTACCTCAGGATCAGCTCGTCGGCACGGTAGAAAAAAAATATCGCAAATGAAGCATCGAGAGGGTTGAAATTCTGAATTTTGATTGGCGGGGTAATTTCTACATATGTTAACCTCAAATTTTGGAACTTTGTCCAAGTTTAACAAAGACATTCAACACAATAACTGTATATAAATAACAGAACATCACAAAAAGTTTATGATAAAAGAAAAATATGTCTGTGACAAGCTCTAAAATGTGAATTTAGTCTCAAACACATGACTACTTTCTCTATTCCTTCAAATAGACATAATGAAGATAGGAGGCATTTTACTTGATAGGGGCAGGGGGGGTAAGTGTGTGTTTCTGTCAACGTGTCTGTGTGTGGATGCTATTCAGCTAGCATTCATTCAAAGACTTGTACTTTCCTTGTCAAAGCTGTCTTCTCTTGTCAGACAGGTCGACTCAAATCTATTTTGGGCTTTCTGTGTCCACAGCTTCGAGACCAATACGCACACAGACACATACACACATCCCTACCAGGCTCTGTCACTTCACTGCACTGTCTCCCCAGCCAGCCGGTAAATCCCACAGCTGAATATTGCATGAGCAGCTGAGCGCTGGAGAGCCCCTGGCACATGTCTGAATAATAGGAAAGAACCACGGCAGATTGATTATAGTGTGTGTGTGTGTGTGTGTGTGTGTGTGTGTGTGCGTGTGTGGGGTAAGACTGTCTGGTCTGCCTACCACAGCAAAGCCCGGCTTGGACCATATTCACCTGCTACAACTTGCATATGTGTGTTTCTGACATGTTATCGGGGTGTTAGCAGGCCTGTCCTGTGCAGCTCTGTGAATAGATCAGGGAACTAACGCTGCAGTGAATAAGGGTCAACTCCCACCGGGGCTGCAGATTCTCAACTATATGCTAATGTGCTGATTTTCATTTCTCAGTGCTCCAATATTTAGTATGAACTGTGCAGAAACCAAAAAAAAAAGGCTGCAGTGTCTGAAGCTGCACTGTCAGCTCACAGCAAGAGGGTCCTGTATTTTAACCCCACCAAAGTCGAGTTTCACCCCTGTCATGCACGTCAGCTTTGATCTGGATTTGGTGCCTCAGTGCTGTGGCTGCTGTTTAGGATGGGTCAAAAGGACAGATTTCCCAACAGGGAATAATAAAGTAGTAACTTAAAGTGTGCTGACACAACACTCTGGTGTTGCCAAGTCATTTTTCAAGAGTGCTGGCATGATTGTTGTCATGACACAAGAGATGCAAGAGCAGCACCCGAGGTCAGTGGTCTGTCACAGCTGATGTTTTTAATCACCCAGCGGGAATAAACAAATTAAGCAAAATTGGATCTTTGGGGAAAGTTTACAAAAGAAGTAAATGAACACATAAAACTACAACAAACACTTCACTGACAACAGAATTGAGTGCAGCCGCTAAACCTACACAGCTATAATTCACACAACACCCTCAAAAAGGTGAAATGTATCCCTAACTGCACTGCCGAGAAAATATCTTCCCGATGCTCCTTTGCCATTCGCACATATTTAAATTAGGCAATATGCATACATTTAGTACAAAAATGGCCTCTTTCTATGCAAATGAGCCTCATTGTAAAAGCAGAGCAATTCACAAAGACCAGCACTTAGAGCCACACGCAGTTCGAGTGAAATTGTTAGCGTCTTCAGAGGTTTGGTGCTAAATGAAGTGTATTCATAAGGGGTGTCACGCCCAGATTTTCCTGTCTGTCCTGCTACTTGTTAGGTCTGATGAGGGTTTGCTGCACAGTTTTTTCAAAGGCTATTCTTGAGGTGGGGATATTTTTTCTTTTGTCCTCCTCTTCAAATGATGCCAGCGTCTTTTGCAGTCTGAAGGTGTGCATTTGGAAAGATGAGCAGCACTGACAGACTGGGATATTACATCACGAGGAAATGCTTCTGGACCTTGTTGATCAGGTCCTGAAGCTTGCAGACTGAAAATGGAAGTTGTCTCTTTTTGTGCCTGTCCTTTCTTTTCTATCCTGCCTAACATGTTCTTGGCACAAAGGCGACATTTATACTGTGCTACATGGATTATTGCAATCAGATGCAAAAACAAAGGCTCATTGCACTCAGCTGCCAAACTTTTATGAGCGTGTTTGCACTGTCATATCAGTAGTGCAATATATTGTGTGAATCGGTAGCAGTTGCAAGTGATGCACGATTCATGGTGCTATCAGCAGCTGCAATCCATTCTTTGTGAATTTGCTCCTCAGTCTTCAGGGAAATTAAAGAAATCCTCCTGTTTTTCCTAATGAACACTCCTGCGCTGTCACATATCCCATTATGCATTTGTTGGGAAGCACGTAAACATTTAAGACACGTGATATGAAACTCAAAAGGTACTCAAATTATGGATAGAAATTTTAGAATAAAACCTGAAGAGTATGGGCAGGTGGTTGAGTGGTTAGAGCGCATGCCATATACGCAGCCGACCCCGGTTTGAATCCTGATCAGAGGTCCTTTGCTGAATGTCACACCCCCGCCCCCCCCCCCACTCTCTCCCATGTTTCCTGTCCATCTACTGATGAATAAAGGCGTCTATGCCAAAAAAATCTTTAAAAACCCCCCTGAAGAGTACAGTTTAGAACCTGCTGAGATGACGTTGTTGTGATTTGGCGCTATACTAATAAAGATTGATTGATTGAATAGTTAATGTGTCACTGCATGCAGCTGAGAAGAACAAATGATTCCTGTTTTTTTGGTAAAAAGCACAAAATTGCTATGATTCTGCTTTATATTCAAAGGCACGATTGAAAACCACACGTGTCCTATGACTAATTACAGATGATATCCAGGGTTGACAGGGGAATGGAGGTGGAGGTGAAAAACTGTCTGAGATGTTAAAATATCCACCAAACACCTCGCAGCTTCCTGTGAAGTGTCAGAGATGTTTTCTGTGTGACTGTGTTCAGTATGAGCTCGCTCACTACGGAGGGATTTCCTCATTCAATCCTAATCAGTTTTGACAAGATCCATTAGCCTCGTATCCCTCCGTAGCTGCCGGTCTTCGTGTGTAGTAATGACCGTCCTCAATTTGCCTCCGTCTAAGAAATGAGTAATAATTACAGCCCTAATATTTTAGCGCTGTAGTGCACATCCTACAAGGATAAATAGGCGTTGCTCTGTTATAAGCCAGTGTTGGAGCACCAGGTGGTCGCCCTCTGCTCTGATGTTGACTTCTGAGAAATGTGAACAGTTACAGATTCCTAATTAACTGCTGCAGCTGTCAGTTTGTGATGTCTGAATGTGATGTTGAGGACACAGTCGCTGTCAGTTCAATACTGAGAAATATGAAAGGTTGTTATGTCAAGTCAGATTCGCTCTAATGTAACAGCCTGCCAGATGTTTGTTCTCCCCCCGAACCTTTGCTTGAGTGAGTGTGTGTGTGTGTGTGTGTGCGCATTTTTTTAGCTGTGGTGGAAAGTAAGAAAATAAGTTAATTTGCTCAAATTTTGGACTTAAGTATAATTATGAGGTACACCTGACTTAAAGTTTCCCTAGCTAGCATTTATTAGCATATATAAACATTTAATAAATAGTTTATAACACACTTTAATGTAGTTATAAGCAGATATAAGGACCTTTTACAATATGTATTAATGTACCATGATTGTCAACAGTTACTTAACTTCTACTATGGACCCCAGGAAGAGTAGCTGTTGCCTGGGTAACAGCTAATGGGGATCCAAATAAACTAAACCAAACTGAACTAAACTAAACTATGAAGACATATTTTATATTATTACAGCTGTTTTACAGTTGTCCATATGAGTTGTAGTTGTCATAATTACATTAATAATGCATTATATGTTGCAAAGCATTTATTAACTGTTTATAAATGCTAAAAAGTGTTACCAATGCTTCTTTATACTTCTACGACACTATAATTGACAGGAAGGATTTTTACTTTTTACTCCACTACATTTATTTTACTGTACTTGTCACATTTGTTTTTATTTTTAAGCATGACGTATAAACATATGATCATCAAGTTAAATGCAAGTTGTGCTTCCCTAAATCTTTGACCTGTGAAAAAGCACTTGGGACCCCTCATGTAGTTGCAGATATCTATAAGCTGTTACCCCTCAGAAGGTTTCTCCTCTTGTGTTGGGGTCTACTTACTTACTTACATATTCATTAAACTTACATAACATACTTATTTTTCTTTGATCAAAACAAGGCTTCATTAAATCCTCCACAATGGCATACTGAATACAATAAAACACATTGTGATCATTTTTTATTTTTTTTTAAATAATGCTCATTAAAAAAAAGTTCTGTTGTGTTATGGGTCAGATTTGACTCAGTAGTAATTATGTGTTGTTTATACAGATAAATACATAGTAAATGATGCCAAACCAACAAAACAAAAATAGTAGTGATAAAATCCTGTAATGATAGTATAATAATGTTATGTAATATTATTAAGAAAGGGTATTGACTTGAAGTTGTACAGCTGTATAGTAGATATGTGAAAAGTATGTAAAGTACAGACTGTGGCTTTCTCCTGCTTTATTCCTCACATCTCACACGACTAGCACAGTGTATATATTGTAGTTATGGTATAATAAGTCACTTAGCAGATCAAATGTTTTACTAGATGATGATTCATGTTTTCTTCAGTGCTTGTTAATGAACTCACGGGTAAATTTGACCCACAAAAACTAAGGTGGAAATCTTCTTTTAACACAATAGGAGGATTATATGACTGTCTGGGGCAGAAAGATGGAGGTATATTGATTTGTTATCTTCACCCCCATAAAAAAAAGATGATAGAAAATCCAACTCCAACATTGTCTTTCAGATTTAATGTTCTGTAGCCTTTACTTCAGCAACAATCATAACAACACCAGACAATAATAATATAGCCCCTCGCTGAGTAAAAATAACCTTCCTTGTCAAAGTTTTATTTTGGCCTCGCTGCTGTGAGTGTACTTCTCTGGGTAGATGCAGTAATTGGGAGTTGCAGGCTGGCAGAAGTCAGCTCTCGAAACCAAAAAATCCTGACGAAGACAGACTAGCTGTCAAATATGTTTTTTGTCTAAAATCAGTTTTTGCATCAGGCTGTGACTATGCAAGCACTCCTCTCTTTCTCTTTCTGTCTTTTGCATCTGTTTCTGTCCTTTGCATGATCTCACACTCTCTTATTACATCGCTTTCACTTTCCTCCTAACACTCATGCACCCTTTTATCACTTTCTGCTTAATTACCCCTTGTTTTTCTCTCCTCTCATACTTCTTCCTGTCTCTGGTTTCTCTTTCTCTCTCTCTCTGCATAGAAGCTCACTCAGTCTCTGTCACAAACTTGCAACCTCATGGATGGTAGTTGAGTTCGCGGGGTGCACAGGAACCAGTGGTTTGGTCAAGAAAAAAGGGGGGAAGTCTGGGAACTTAACAAGCCCACGGCCAACCCTCTGCCCACCGCCCTCCATCCCAAATCTTCTTGGCATCTCGCCCCATGCCTCACTCCACCAGGATAATACCAACCCTCTGGAGGGAAGAAAAACAAGAGAAGAGTGTCTAATCATCACTCTTGAAACCCTTCTGGACTTGGATCAGTTTATAGCTTTTACAAATTCAGCACTTGGCCTCTCCACTTTGTTGGGCGATAGAAAATGAGAACGGTAAACAAGAACAGATGCTTCTCTTAGGAACGCAGAATAAACCCCTAATAACACACTGAAAATCTGAAGCACTTAACAATGGTCACATTTTGTTGTACAGATGTGTTCTTTCACCACAGGGAAATGAACATTTGGATCTCTGTATGACTACATATTTAAAATCTTTCTAATATGACTAAAAGTTACAAAGCACAAACACATCTGGTCTTACTTGGATCACATTCTGATATTATTCATCATGATGTAGAAAGAATATATATTTTTCACATTGTGCAGTATTATTATTCATTTAGATTAGAATCTCTTTCCTCCCTTCCTTCCTTCTTTCCTCCATCCTTCCTTCCTTCTTTCCTTCCTCTCTTCCTTCTTTCCTTCCTCCTTCTCTCTTCCCTCCCTTCCTTCCTTCCTTCTTTCCTCTATCCTTCCTTCATTCCTTCCTTCCTTCCTTCCTTCTTTCATCCATCCTTCCTTCCTTCCTCCATCCCTTCCTTCTTTCCTTTCCTTTCCTCCCTTCCTCCTTTCCTTCCTCCATCCCCCTTTCTTCCTTCCTTCTGTCCTTCCTTCCTTCCTTCCTTCCTTCCCTCCTCCCTCCCTTCTTCCTCCCTTCCTTCCTTGACTCGAGGACAACAGGAGGGTTAACTCAGAGTTAAGGTGAACACAGACCTTTACAAATGAAGATGAAAACAGACTCTGCACAGTGAAGCTCAAACTTCCAACTGAAAGAAGACAGGAAAAAAAGCATTTTTGAGTGGAGGTGGACTTTAAGTATATGATGTGAAATGGGTCCATTGTAGATCCAAACTCACACAGGACTATCACCAGGGTTGTTCCCCTCAGCTGTACGAGGTGTTTTAGCATCTTTCAGCTTAGGGTTTTTCTGCCGGTTTGGTTCACATTCCTGTAGCTGCTTTCAAACTCTTTTAAACCGACTGTAAGACAAATGCTCAGCATCAACAGTCAGAGTTAGTGACTAGCTGGTGAACACAGTGGTGCACCTTGCAGCTAGCTGTGAAGGAAGTAGTGGAGACATAAACAGAGCTAGAGGAAGTGCTGGACTTATATTAGCCACAAAGAAACATGACTCCAAATGAATGTTAAAGATGCTTTCTGTGTCTAAAGCATCCACATCACACACAGCTGTATGAACATCAGGCACTTTGTGAATCTTGCATTTAAGAGATGAAAACTCAACCCTTTTATTTCTTAATAGCAAATCACAGTTGATTGACACATTTTGGAGAAACCGTGTCCTAATTCTATACTGCATAGTCATCATGCATATCAGGGTTTTCAGTTTGTTCACCTTGGAAATGTGACAAAATTACACATACTCAGAGATTACAGTATGTGCCATAAATTCACTGTTTTTGTTTTTGTTTTTTTTGTGTTGATAAAATTGAAGGAGACACTGGAAGTGCCTGTGGTGAGACAGTTCCAGGAACATCTTTGAGAAACATAAAAACAAACAACAATTTAGTCTAGTTTAGCTCGCCCAAATTATAATACATATTCTCATTTACTTTTTGTGGTATATCCTTACAGATAGTTTTGACTTTATTTACTCTCACTGTTGAATGGCATTTTGTTTGTGGCACGAAATTTAGAGAATTCAATGACCCGGTTTACTATAACAGAATTCACTATGAGTCATTTTTATTAAAACTACCAAAAAATAGTCCCAGAAAACTGGATTTTCCAGAGTAGTAGAGTATATACATATACATTCTTGTAATTTGGCTAAGCAAACCCTTGTAGGAATACATTTTTTTGACAAATATTTAGTTTTTGCTTTGCTGAAGCTGAAGCTTTCTAAAGTTGCCGTTTCACGTAAGATCTCTCTTCCTATATAATTCCCTGACTGAACCAAACAAAACAAAACAGCCCCAACTATGAAGATTAGTGTGTAGTGTTTACTTTATAGTAGAAGTTTATAGTGTGGTTTTGGGACACAGTTAAAGTGTAGCCTCTAACTCTTGTCAGATCTTTTATTACTAACCTTTTCTGTGTGCACTGCTCAACAAAGCAGAAATGTCTTGTCAGAAAGAAGTCAGTCATGCATTTTGTTTACCAACTTCCATCATCCGTCTGCAGGGTTTTAAGGCATGTGGCGGTTCAAATGGAGAAGGTGTTGGTCAGGGAATGGCATGTCGGTCATTCCAGGCCGAGTGTGAGTTAGAGTAGGATGCCATCAGCTCTGGAGAAGTGCATATGAGGATGTATGTGTGTGTAGAGGGGTGTATTTAAATAGCTGGAACGCAGTATTCCTCTGTAACTTGTGCATCTCAGGTTTCAGTCTGAGCCTGGCGGGCAGGCAGGACGTTGTGACCCGTGTGACCGCTGTTCCTTTTCCCTCTTTGATGTCGAAGTATGCAAATGGATTTCTTTTCAGTACGTTACATGTACAGTACGCTGCAGCATGTGTAAGCCCAGTTGCCATAGTGACAGTTACCCTCCAATCACCCACTGTGCGTCCGCTGAGTGTGACGGGTGCAACACGTTTCTTTGCCAAATATCACTGCAAGTTTGAAAAGGATGTGATGAGGAGGTTTTATCGACTCATCAGCGAGGAGACACAGATGTGTGATCAGACTGCGAGCCTCGATGGAACGATAAACATGCAGCAATTACAATCATGTCTTAAATGTTGCACTGATGCACTCTTACAAAGCCCATTTGCCAGCAGATGTGTGGGGATTGCTGAAGAAAATAATGGAGGATTGATTTTCTTTTTGAGGTTTAATGACAGTTACATATATAAATGTCTATATTGTAGCACTTTAGGTGACTCATTCAAAGCAATTTAGTGAGCAAGTGGGTTGACTTTGACAAAATACACGGCAATTTAGCTTCTGCAGGGATTGCACCTGTCACCTTAGCGATACATAACAGTGCGATTAAAAGCTTCAAAGCTAAATTAAGCACGCTGCAGGTTTAAAGTTGATGTAGTCTGACAGACAGATGGACATACTGTACTTAGCCTGCAGCAGGTTTCCTGTCACATCCATAAAATATTTATGGTCAGACACCTGAGTGAGCAGTGAAACTAATACATAGAGATAGGTGGCAAATTAAAGTCAAAATCAACGACAAGTAAAGTGTTGATCCACAACGAGGGACACACAGGGATGAACATCATGCTTCAAAAATAATGTCCTAATTTTGTGTTATGATGACAGTGGTGAAGCATGCTCACATGTCAGTACAAAATCTTCCACGTTTTGAGAACCGTGAAGCTGCCATAGTTTGAGCTACCTGCATTTGATCCTTTAAATGATGAGGCGCTTTTCTATGTTTTCTTTATTGTCAGCATATCTCATGTGCAGAGCCAAACTAAACCACCAATGAGTTGATTTACCTACTAATTTAGTATTGTGTGTGTATCCAAAGCCTCATATATCTCATTCCTCTTTGCCATAGACCTCTGTTGTTGTCCATAAACCATTAAAACATGTCAATGAGCCACACAGTTGCACGGTGACAACTTTCATTACAAAGATTAGAGGCATAGTAGCTTGTTTGGAAGCAGCTCCAAAGACTAATCTGGAGCAGTGCTGCCAACTCTCATGCAGTGACCGTGAGACTCACGCAACTGACACTTTCCACACATTCTCACGCCACACGTTTTCTCACACAGTTAAGAACAAATTCATCACTGATAACGCTTGGGCGCAGAAAGAGAGAGCTGACAGGCCGCCGACAAACAAGACAGAGCAGTGCAACAGCAGTGGGTGAAACAAGAAATATACACAAATCTATTATATTGTTATGTATTCTCGTGCATGCTGCTCAGTGTAATCTCAGTCAGCGGCTCTCCTGGCAGCAGCACAGCGTCTCTCCCTCTCCTCTCATGCTGTTAACACGCAGTCAAAAGTGAAACTTTCTTGTGATCCTCAGTAATAGGTTTCTAGGTTAACTGTGAGGTCATTTCATTCATCCAAATTGTGTGTACTTTGTTACAACTGTAAGACCTTGAAGATGGCCTTGTGAGGATTGAGAATAGCAACCCTGAGGTTTAACGTTGTTTAACCACATTTAATTATCCAAATCATACTGTGATGTGTTGTAAGGTTATTTCATTTAGATAAATAGTTTGTCCCTGACCTTGAAGATGGCCTACTAGCCTGCAACCTACTACCATTTTAGACTGTGTAATGTTTTTATAAATATAATTTCAAATATGAAATAAACATTCTTCATTTCCTGTCCTGATCCACTCAATATACTATTTTTGATGCATTCTTGGTTTTCATAACACCCTCAGGCTAAGTAATGTAGACTAGTGCAGATGGCTGGTTTAATTCAAGAGGTTAGGTGGTGTTGAAATGCAGGCACCCCAAGCCAAGTATGCATCTTTCCAAGTTTTCTCCCCCATTATAAAACACATCCATGCCCCCACGATGAGGAGTATAGAGCTTTCTTATCAAATGTTATGAAGAAAAATATGCGTAATATCTGGAGTGTTTATAAAAAAAATGCTGCTCAATAAACACAAATTAGCAAAAAAATAAAATTCTTAAAACGATGTTGAGTGACAGAAGTTCTCAGTTTATTATGAACAAACATGACTACTACTGAAGTCTAACTGCCCCCCCTCGGGAACAATCTCAATCCAAGCAGAAGTCAAAACTTGGCAGACCTGCTCTGGAGAGTTAGTTCTGCCAACCATATCTGTACATTGTCACCCATCTGTAAATCTGACTTGATGCCAAAAAATCGTAATTATATTTTTAGATACTTTTTACTCCCACACAACTATCTTTAGTTGCTAGTAACTCTGGAGATTACCATTGTTTGACGTATGAACAATTGCAAGTTGTAACTATGGAAATCCTCCCCATCACTACTGACGATTCATCATAAATGCAGCATCACTATAAGAATGATAACACGCAAATATGACCATTAAGCCCAAAGCACAGCTGATCCTAAGTAGACCTGAGTGATGCGGAGCTTAGAGTGATGAAAGTCGAGCTAGTTAAGTATGACAATGACAACTTGACATTTTCTGCTTTACAAGTGGCGGATATATGACTATAAAAGTTGTCTCTGCACGTTGTTACAGATGTTAGAGAGGTTTCTCAGAGGCAGGGTTGCTTTGGAAGAGCAGAACATTTTGGTTTAATTGGGTTAAACTAATAAGACAGAGCTGAAGGCTTAATGTATTAACACAATGTGTGGCAGTGACTTCATTTCTAACTGATTAATTCACAGAAGACTAATATTGAAAGCCTCGCTCTCGTTCTACTTTTGCTAAATGAAGTATTACATTTTCCACCACACTGAACTTTGGGCATGAATTCACAATCCTGAAGTAGTAGTAAAAAATAAGTCAGTGTTACTTTTGCCATTCATGCCAGTTTTTTAGCTTACGTCTCCTATCTTTTGTTGGTTACCACAACGTTGCCACAAGTATATCTCCACAGAGAGATCAGGTGCAATGGAGAAACTCAAGTTGTATCTTTTTGCACAGAAAAATCTCCTTTTTTGTTCCCTAAGGTCTCAACAAGTCCCTGTGCTAGTGCAAGACTTCCCATATGACATGTTTCATTCACTGGCAGGTGAAGGATACCTCGTATGACAGGGAAAAGACTCTTTCATGCTGCAGAAGAAGTCCAAGGTTCCTCTTAGTCTGTGCAACAATGGCGTTTCTCAAAATATACTCAGCTGCTTTCAGACACTGAGGAGTTGTCTCAAAGTGTCTCTGAAGACTTGTTTGCACGTTTTTTCTTTGTGAGTCACAAATTGTAAGATGGTTTGAATCAGACTGACTGAGAGAGGGAGGGAGAGGGAGAGAGAGAGAGGGAGAGAGAGAGAGTGAGAGAGGGACGTGAGAAATTAGGTCACCTCAGCTCTCTAACACACCACATTTATGCACTGGGGAAAATTATGAGCTGCATGAGAGGCTTGGCCAGGCAGTGCTCAGGGTGATGATGTTGACTACTACAAAATGATCCAAGTCAGATGTTAGCTTACACAGTGGACAACCACACCCAGAAGATTTTGCATATGAACCAAATCTCGAGTGTCAAACTAGTATATATCATAACATATGCCCTCTACTTTTTCTTGCACTCAATCACAAACACGAGCATGAAACATAGATGGAAAACCACTCACTAAAACAAAAACATCCACATCGAGTAGCACTTTCCTATTATATCACAGCCACAGAAAATACTCATCTCTCATTGGCTGGCAAGGGTCCATTCAAATTGTGTAACAGGATACCTCAAACAAAGATCTGGGCTGTGTCCGAAATTCCATACTAACATGCTGTTTAGTATGCAAAAACTGAATGTGAGATCATTGATTTTGTCCAAAACCTTAGTATGAAACCAATAGTATATGTTCTGTAGTATGCATTATGTACTGGACACTACAACAGCAAGTATGCCACAATACAAAACACTATTGATGATGATGACAGCCACAACATGACAGACAATGGCAGACCAAGGCAGCACTGCTCTGGTGTAACATCAGTAACACTTTAAATAAGGTTTCACTTTGCTCTGTTTAATGTCTTTTTATAATTAGTTTAGACTTTATCTATGCCATGGGTTACCATAAGATAAGATAAAATAAGATATTCCTTTTATTAGTCACACAGTGGGGAAATTTCCATTATTACAGCAGCAAGTGGATAGTAAAAATATAAGAGCATCAATAGAAAGAATAAAGAACAATAGTAAAATAAATAGTAACATTATGTACAAAATTAATATTAGTGTTGAATGAAAATATACCCTGAAATTGATATTATCTTTGCACAGATTTTAAAGTGAAAATATCTATCTATCCATCTATCTATCTATCCATCTATCCATGTATCCATCTATCCATCCATCCACCCACACACATTGAAGAACAAAATACTGTTATTGCCCAGTCATGTACATTAAAAAGTGCAGTTTGTGAAGTTGTCCAGGTCGGGGGTGTGTGAGGTTTACAGGGAGCAGTGCTGATTGTACAGTCTGACAGCTGCAGGGAGGAAAGACCTGTGATTTTTCTCCTCCACACGCTTTGAGTGAAGGAGTCTGTCGCTGAAGGAGTTCTCCGGTGCAGTCAGAGTGTCTCCCTTGGGAGTGGGAGTCGTTCATCAGTGATGACAGCTTGGCCATCATTCTCCTCTTTCCCACCACCTCCACCAGGTTGAGGGGGCATCCCAGGACAGAGCTGGCCTTCTTTATCAGTCTGTCCATAGTTACACGTATCCAGGAACAGGTTCCCAGGAAGTGACATGATAATTACAGCTCAGTGCATCCGAAACGATAGATACTACTGTTTACTCACATATGAGTATGTTGAACTATAAGGACACTTATTCGGTGCACAGTGTATTGGGTGTGTGATTTCAGACACAGTGCCGATCAGCTGTTTAATGGTTGCTATAGTTACACACATTCTGATATTCCATGCCCACTTTCATTCTAAATCAGCGGAACTTTAGAATGTAGGTCACCATAGCAACCACACAACAATGCTGCTTAGTTACCAGATAATAACTCTCACTGAAACAGTTAAACTAAACAAACTTTATTAACTTTTTCTACGTTTAATTTTGTACGGTGTCAGTTGTCCGATGATCAAATGAAAATTGGATGGAGAGATGTTTTTGCTTGCAGGTGATGCGCCAAAACTTCTCTATGGTTTGGGTTGATATGGTCAGGTTTAGGCACAAGAAACACTTGGTTAGGTTTAGGGAAAGGTCATGGTTTGGGTTAACAGTCAAATGAGGTAAAATGTCTTGTTTAACTGCACTAAAATATCCAGTGTGATGGTAAAAAATGTGCGGTTAGTTGTCTACAAGAGGCAACAAACTACTATCGACATGAAAAACCAGTCTGGACCAACAGGACTACTAATCCTGTTACGTGTCAGTAGTTGGTAAATTATGTTATTTCATTATATCAGAATACTTCCTCATGTTTGATCCCTTTCTTAAATCACAACCATAGCAATCACAATGGAGATTAAACATGCTAGTTAAATAACTGTACAGTAATCCTTCTTGTCATACTGCAACAATCATCCCAGAGTGATTTAAGGAACATTGAAGGCAAATGTCATTAATACCTGTCCAAAATCTCCTGATAGCAGTTCCTTTGAACAACGTGGCAACTTCCCAGACAGATCTACTCATCAGTGGTTGTCAGTGATGCATTGCACTGGTCTTTGCATGGACAGCTTTAACAGGTCAGCACAAGTAGTGTTCATCCACTGCCAAATTGTATTCCCATTTTTTGAGTTATAAAGTCTAAAAAATACTTTGAAAAGCCGTTTTATTAAGAGGAGTAAATTTCAGTTTCCAAAAAGACTTACACCTGAATGACTGAGTTGTGGTGGCATTTTATTGCAGATTGTTGCTCAGATTCAACAACAATTAGGCTCAAAAGACTGTAGAATGGCTAGATAAATTAAATAAATGTGGTATTAAAATACATTCCTCTGTTGAGCTGATCGTCATTCAACTCTCCTGAATGTGGTTCACTCATGGTAATGTCAGCACAGAAGAAGTGCATCAGTGACATCCACAAAATTGGCTCTTAATGCATTCCAGCCTATAAAGACAACAAGCACTCAGATTCAGCTGCTCACACACACACACACACACACACACACACACACACACACACACACTGTCTGGTTGTGCTCTACCTCATTCATAACTGATGACTGCCTGTTAACCTACATCACAGAAGGAGAAAAAAGTATTTCCATGGCAACGCTGAAGATTCATACAGTGTATGAGTAGCAGACCAATATGTCTGAATTAAATAGTACTATCAGAGGCTACACAGACTATCAGTGGTCAGTTTGGAGCCATTTATTTTGTTTGCCTTACATCAACAAATCCCAAAGCGCATTGAGCCCTCTCCCATTAATCCTGTGTTCATGAATGTGTAGTTATGTGTGTGTGTGTGTGCTTGCTTGCGTGTTTATGTGTGAGAGCTTTATGTGCAGCATCTGTCGATTTGCTGGTTGTCTTGTGTTTCAAATATTAGCAGTAATCAGATCCTTCTGCTCCTCCTGGTTTTGACTGAGCCTGCCTGGAGCGGTCAAACCTGGTAACTACAAAGTGACCCAAAGGTCACTGGTGTAAATCCCTGAACAGATTAAATCAAGGAAACATGTCTACACTCATGCTTGTGGTCCAGTAAAGCAGCAATAGGCAGCATTACACAGCAGAAACCTAAATTGTTGAATGGATGAAAAAAGGAGAAGCTTGTTGTTTTTAAATGAATGGTTTAGACATTATGGGAGGAAACACACATTTCAAAGTTAGACAATGTGTGTGTCTCTTTGTTTTGGAGCTACCGCCGCAAGGTTGTTAGCCTAGCGCGGCCTAAAATACAAAACTTCTTATCTGCACCTGTACAGCTCACTAGTTCATAAGTATCTTGTTTGTTTAGTCTGTATGCAAACAGAAACAGTTAAAGGTGTCGAGTTTTACAAGGTGCTGGGACAGTCTTAGTCCTAGTTGAGCATTTGAACTTACTTGCAAACATGCTACCATTAGCACTTTTAAATATGCTGACATTTATAATGTAGCATTTAGCAGTATAGCATATTAAGTTGTGTGCAGATACAGTAGCATGAAAAACTCTAATATTTAGCATGAAAAGGGTTTAGCTTTGACCAAATGCCAAATTATGTGACAGTTATTAATCACTGCTGGACCGCTTTCTAAGTTGTTTTGTTTAGACTCAACTACACATTGACCATAAAGAAGAATCATTTGTCATCCCTCTGGCTTACAGCTGTGGTGAAATTATTTTTTTTAGCATGAAAACAATCCCAAACATGGACAGAAGCCATACCATTGCCAGCGTGAAATCTAGGAATGAGCAGTGAGTAGCTTTTTCTACAGTCACCAAACCACTGACATTTGAAAAAGGAAAACACAAACCCTACGCTAACGTGGATATCCAAATCTGTATAATCTGAACAACTAATGCTAGACAGTGCAAACATTCGACATGATAAATATTGAGAAATTCAGATCAGATTTCTGTTCTAGGACAGAAAAATCCCATTGAACTTGCAGAAAGCTGGCGGTATAGTATAATTTGATGCAGTGATCTGTGTCTGCTCAGCCAGACTGAGGTTTGTACAAGAAGTGGGAGTGCTGGAGGTCAAGAGAGTTAGGTCTCCTGTGTATCTTTGAGATGCACTGAAAGGATTTTCTTCTTTTTGCTCAGCCCTGAAGTGTTATTGAACATTGCAGAGTTGGCCTAAATCCAGTTTCAATTCAGCAGATTCAGAAATTGGATTTTCTGTCATAGATTGAAAGCGTTTTTTTTTTTTTTTTCCTTCTCAAAAAGAATGATAGTGTTTCAGGTCTCATGATGAGATTGAGTGCTTCGTTATTCACAACTGTAATTTTACTCTTGTTTTTACCATACATTTTACATTAAACAGCACCGACTGTCCCACAATCCAGTTACAGTACGCTGGAGAGACTGAAGCTGTAATTTAAAATGACATGTTTGAACTCTCTCCGAGCTTGGCTGTGACATGTAATCAAAAAGAATGCGGGGATATCAAATGGTAAATCCTCCAGTTCATCCTTTGCCCTGCCGTCTAAGCTTCAGGCTCAATCTGTACATAAACTACATACAGTGCTGCTACTGTTGAAGCTTCATCAGTTTGAAAAGCAGCCTCGTTTGTGCTTTCTTACTTTTTGCCTATAGCTTAAAGAGAACATAACATGCACATCTCCAGGTCTATATTTTTAATCTGGGGTTTTAATGGATTATCTATGCATGATTAACTGTACAAAAAAAGTCCTTATTTATTTTACACTGGCTCTTTATGTAGCCCCTCAGTTCAGCCTCTGTCTGTAACAGGTCGTTTAAGCTCCTGTCTCTCCTTTGATTGGTCGCCTCCTGGAAGCTACTCAACAAACCATTAAACAAACTATTAGTAACAGGATTTTTTCTTGTTCTTTACTCAAATTGTCAACTTCTCAGATAGATCCAAACATATTCCAGCCAAGATCTGATCTGAAATATGAGAGTGGACAATGCAAAACCTTAGAAACAACCTCAGCAACCAAGCTAACAGAACGGACAGCTATTTATGGGTAGATAAAAAATGTTACAAAGTATTTGGAGCAGTTTGAAGCCTAGGCTTTTGATCTGCATGTAGCATTACTAGATACATTAGCCTCAAGTTTTGGAAATTTGACCGTGTTTAACATACAGTAGATAGTAGAAAATCACAAAACTCATAATATGTTCCCTTTAATCATCATGCTTTCCAGTGTGTTTTAATTTTATTTGACTCTTTCACTCCAGATGCACAACTAGGATTCACTTACATACAATTAATCCACCGCTCTGTCTGTCTGAGGTTAGAAATACCCATCGTCCTGTAGAGAATCAAATGGAAGCCCTATGATGGCTCATCTCATGATACCTGATACACTATTAGCTCAATTCTTACGTTATGTTTGAGCATTTATTGTAAGTGCGTCTGTGTGAGGGTGAGCTCCAGGGCTGAAGAGCAGGAAGTAGCAGTGTGAAGTAAAGAAATCTCATTATCAATGCAGCCTGACCGGTGCAGTGGGTGGGATGGGGAGGGGGGTGGGGGGGGATCACAGTGTCCGGTTGCCTGAATCTCGCTATTAACAGCAGGAGTAAATCCAGGAGTTGAAATTACACCTTGGATGTTTATTTTCCTGCAGCCTTCACACAGCCGACACCTCCCTTCCTCTTCTGTCTCATCATGTAAAGTACCATCATCTTGGTCTAAGTTAAGAGATGAGTATAGTTTGAAACTTTAACAACGAAATCATGTCTTTATTTAAACTCTCCACTCTAGTAGCAGAGAAGTGTTCTTTTAATCACCTATTTGATTTGAATCTTGATTTTAACCAATTTAAAACAATTTCTCAAGAAACATTGTTGTAGGTTAGTAATTGTTTACATCTTTAACATTGGATTCAAATATTAAATAGGTGTTTAAATTTCATATATTTTAACAAATTGTCCACAGTACTTGCAGTAAAACTTTCTTGCCATTAAGTCCAATAGTTTTTAGGTGTTGTTGGTCTTGATATATAACGTACTGTGAGGTCTGTGTCCCCGCAGTAATTGGCGTGTCAAGACTCACTCTCGCATCTTGTCTGTTTTTTCAGCCTGATCTTGAACTGTTTCTTTAAAATTGTGTAGCTGCTGGCCTGTAACAAAACAAGAGACGAAGATCCAGTCATGCAGAGTCTGTTTATCTTGCCTGAGGCGAGCCAATTAGTAGTCACTTTTGTTTTCAGAACAGCTGTTCATCAACCTGGTCTGTTTATAACTTACCCGAACTGGTCTGGGATTGAACCTTGTCCAGGAAGTCTAGATGTGGACCCTCTATGTGTCTCCTGATCTTTACTCACTCCCATATCTCGTCACAGTGTAGGAGGGTAAAAGGACAACATGCACTTAAATGCACACAAGCAGTCAAGTTTATCTATTGGTATTTAAAGTGGTTCATCTTTTAAATGGTCAGTTTATCTGTCGGCTGGTCCACCCCTTTGGTCCACACCAGGGGTTTTCAAAGTCTGACACCGTGGATCCACAAAGACAAAATCAAATCAACTTGATTTTGCGTCATGTATCTCTCTCTTCACATCCCCACTCCAACTCTCCAATACACCACTGGAGAGTCAGGCCTCATAATTTGAAAACATCTGGTCCACATAGAAGTATCTGGACAAATACAAAATTAATTGTAATGACAATGTTTTCATTTCTCCACATTTCAGTATTTAATAGATGCTTAGCAGAAAATGTGTTACAGACACTCATACTTCTCAGATGATGTATCTCAATGACTTTGATCTATTTTGGTTGACATCTTTGATTCAGAGTGAAATGTTTACACAAATATTAGATGGATTGCCATGAAATCTGGTACAGGCTTTCATGTCCTCTGCAGAATTAACTTTGATGATCTCCCCCAATCTTGCTGTAGCACCATCCATCATTAAGCCAAACATTTCAATAATTGTCCAATAATTTGGTCTACCACCAAATACCAGAAAATCAACCTAGACTCCCGTTGGCCTCAGCTGTACTTTGTTTAGTGCAATGTTAGCAAATGTTAGTTCGCTAAACATAGAACATGTCATGTTGTATACATGTAAACATGACCATCACTACTATGCAAACCACCACTGTTCTTACACTCATGATTACTGAGAAACAAAAACATATTTCAGACATCATTGTTGATCCATCTTTGGTTTGGGTTTCTTTACAATGGGCAGGTATTAGGTGTTATTCTTCCTTAACAACATGTTTGGGTTTGGTGAACAAAAGGTGTAAACGTGAGATTAATGATTTATGTATGAAACACTGACTGCCGTAACATATTTTGGTTGTGGGTGGTGCTGATAGGTTATGTCACCACCCCTCAGGTCCTGTTGTCCCTGTATTATGTGTTTACATTCAGCGAGGTGTTGACACGTCTCTGCGTCACCGACACCTAAACAGACTCCTGTTGGTTTGTTGTTCTTGGCTGATGAAGTGAGTGTGATTGTGCTCCCAAAGCACCATAGTGGGCCTGCCGGTCCTCCTCTTTGGCCTTTGCCAGAGCATCTGTGCTGAGCTGGCCACTGATTCAGGATCTGGCAGGACGAGGCTACAGGCGGCAGGCCGTGTGTTGCAACCAGTGAGTCCCTCTGGGGCTGCAGCGAGCGGACACAACAGAGCAGGGAGCAGATTTCTTTTCTGCAGCAGCTGTGTGTGAGTGAGCGTGTGATGTGTGTGTCCATGAGCATGCAGACAGAAGCTTACACATGCATTAGCTGGTGGCAGTAAGTGTGTCCTCAACTTCAGTTCAGAGTGAGAAAGGCAGCAGCTGTTGAGTGAAACCTCAGGACATGGGTGCATTGTTCTGATACATTGTTCTTTGTGTATCAGAGAAGCAAAAAGAAAGAGCATCCAAACTACTTTTTTTGTTTTCTCTCGACCAATGTGTTGAATAGTAAACACATTATTAAAGGTGATAAAAAAAACTGCAGTCATGTGGATTTTGCATTTAGAGATGTTATGTAAGTGTTGTTAAATCACTACTTCACCACTTTTATGATAAAATTGCATCATTCAGACAAACTGTTCTGTTCTGCTCCTCACTGAGATGTTGCAACTGGACAAACTACTGACGTGTAGAGTCTAACTTTTCAAAGTCAGGGTTTGTATCATGTTTGTACACTACTGTCTTTTATACAACATTCAGATTTGGCCACTTCTACTTCATCAGTTTTGAGCAGATTGGAAAACTATCGACTGTCAAAAAAGCAAATGCAACCAAATGTGGACAGTTTAGAGACGCACTCTCACCATATAATGAAAAGGTGTAAGAATCTGTCTCTTTAAGCAGCCTTGGAGATTTCAAGACTTACAATAATTCAGAAGATGCAACAAGAGATTGTAGCATGCATTAAAAACCTTTATGTTGCTGGTCATGATCCAGTTTTCCTCTAGTGAGTGAAATAATCCATTCTTGACCTTGAAAACTACTCTGACACTTACTAGCTTTTAGCAAACTTTCAAACACATCTCAAACTCTTCTGGGGTTTGGTAAATTGTAATGAAGTTAGCTTGAAGATCATTAGGAAAAGTTTACTCATGGCCTTCCTCAGTTGCCCTAGTTTTCTGCTGGGGAGGACCATGAGATGTGGCTGAAAGCTCCAGTAAAAGCTACTGAGGGAATTTTCAGTATGAATTTGGCTTGTTTTTGATAGCTACTAAAGTTTCAGATGCATTACCATCACCCACTGGACTGGAGTCACATGTGCCCTGATTTGCCCCAAAATTGTGTTAATATAATTGCATGTGGGAGTTTATTGGGGGTTCGTGACACTCAAGATAACAGTTGTAAAGGGGGGTCTTAAATATAGTGCATCGTGGGAGGACGAGGCACCTCATCAGCGCTGTTGTTCATGAATAATGCAACTGTTAATAATCTCTGAACAGCCTTTTCCAGTAGAAGTGGGTGTGGAGGTCTGGAAACCACAAGAATATTTAGTAAAACTGAACAACTTTTGGTGAATAAAAGTCAACAATGTGCCCCCTGTGTTTGCGTTATATTCATGTGTGCATATCAGGATTTTAGGCCACCAACTAAAGAGAAATGGGTCAACACAGATCCTCTTACAAATTAAGTGGTGTTTCATTAAAAATAGCGTTTCAGTGCACACACTCTGAGATAAACCCCACTGCAAGGGATAAAAAAAAAAATACAAAAAACAAAAGATCACATCTAAAAAAAACCAAAAGCCAGATGTGACTTGTAGCAGAGCAATCTGGGAGGCTGATATCACTCGACTCTATCTGCCTACGCAAACCAACAACCACCTAGCATAACTGAAATAGATGGTGTTGTGGGCTTGGAACCGATGGAAACAGGGTAGAATATAAAACAGGAGTACAAGAATGCTGCGTATTGTCTGTTTGAGAGCAAGCTGAAGACAATGCGAGCCTTCATTGGCTTGTGTCCATTGTGCCTGGGATTTCTTGGGCCGTGTCTCGGCTGAAGGGGAGAAAGGTCTTCATTCAAGCCTGCTCGGGCCTTCTTCAAACCTGCCATTGTCATCGCCTCTTCTCCCTCCGTCCCAATGTTTTCTTTTCTCTCGTGGCTGATTGATAGCCCTCTGCTGCACAGACACAGCGTTATAGTTATGTCACTCAGCAAACCGTGTGGTTTTTAAAAAGCACTCGACTGCTGTTTTCTTTTGTTTGTCGCCTCATCTCTTTATTTCGCTTCCTGCTCTCAATATAGAAGATATGGAGAGGAGTTAAATTACACCCAAGGTCAACTGCTCAGTCTTTACTCTGAATGACAGTGGATACGGATATTGGTGGCTTTCTCCTCTGAATCCTGCACCCATTTCTCTCTCTACTCTGTCACTCGTGGACGTTTTGACCCACATCTTTTACCCTGTGTGACAATAAACCTTCACTATTGTTGAACGGCCATTCCTGCTGCTGAACGACATTCAATGCCGTGTTATTATGCGCCAAAAATAAATTAGGAGTGATGTCATTCTTAGCCAACAACCCTGTTAACGCTGTTTAATTTTGCTGCTAAAAGGAGAGCAGGATGATAAATGGCCGTAGTAGCCAGCCTGTTCTGAGCAGCTCTTCTGAATGATTTAGTCAAAGGAACCAAAGAGTGCCTGAAAAGAAAGCTCCCTTTAAAAAAAAAAGAAGAAACTTCAGTGAGGAAGTGTCTCAAAAATCGTGACAGGCTTGTTAAAGCCCCCCTCAACCCCCCCTACAATGCCGCCACCATCCCCTTCACTTTTCAGTCTGCTGGACAACACAGACAAAGTGATGGCAAGCCAAAGAGGATTTAGCTCAGCCTGCTGCGACACCCTCGGCTCACATTAAGTTAGACTTACAAGTTTAGGAATCTTAAAAAGTTTCTCTGATCTGGAGCCAATTCTTCACTCCGGTGAGCAGCTTTTTAGATTTCACTGAAGAGAAAACTTTTTATAGATAAGGTTGTGACAGCAGCAGCTACAGTAGGTGGCCGCTGGCTGCTTCATCACTGAAAGGTTACAAAGGTTTGATAAAGTTTCTCTGGCAAATTGTGTAGCCTGACTGATACCAATATTCATATCTGAGAAACTGTAAAAGTGATGATATATTGGCCACGTTTGGTCATTTAAAGCTGCTCTAATTAGTATCTTTTATATTAATTTAGTGTTGCTTGTAGTGATGAACACTCAGCTCTATTTCAGCCAACTGTTTGTAACTTGTTCATGCTGCTACACTAGCTTCTCAGCACCAAACAGCAAACAGACACATTTAGCAACTAGCTGGTGAACACAGTGGAGCATTTAGCAGCTAAAGAGACAGATATGTCCCTCAGGAGTTGGAGGAGACCAATACAGAGCTAAAAGAGAGTGAATATTGTACTTACATCCACCACATGGACACATGGACAGAAACATGACTCTAAAAGAAGGGTAATGTTGCTCCATAACTGCTGCATGTGTAAATAAGAAACTGTTAGCTAAAAAGTATGAACTGTGTTTACAGCTTGTTCTGCTGCCTTCAAGTGACCAAAAAAGTCACAACACATGACATGAAGAGACAATTTTGGAGTTACTGTCAAATATCCAGCTCACTATCTATCTTGGTGACAAGTAATAATTCAAATTAAATTTTATTATTACTTTATTACACGTGACCAAGATAGCTAGCAAGCTGGAGATTTTACAGGTTTTTTTTATCTATTAGTCGGTACCAATAGATGTTCAGTAAGATAAAATCCTCCATTGATGTCAGCCAAGCAGAGTGTCAGGTTCTAGTAAAATATGCTTTGATAAAACACTGACCTCTGCTTGCTCACACACTGTAAACTGCTCAGCATAAAAAACATCAGATTAACACAACAGGTGTAAAAATGTAATCATGGAAATATCACACCAGCATCGACGAACACTGACGATTCCCTCAGGATGACAGCGCTGGTGTGTTTCATGACATATTGTATGTGTTTTGCTTACTTGTAAACTGCTTAGCTGTTTACTTGCATCTGTTTTATAAGTACACGCTTCGTCCTGTTGAATGACTCATCTGTTTGTGCTTGCTAGAAAAACACGCCAGCGGTGCGAAACCAAACATTCTTGTTCTCATTCGTTCTCCATCTCTCTCTCTCTCTCTCTCTCTTGTATCTCTTCAGATTGTGCAGCTTGACGTTGAAGAAGCTGGTGGTGATGAGAGAACTTGATAAAGAGCTGATCTCTGTGGTCATCGCAGTTAAAATCCAGGTATGCTGCATAAATAGACACAACAGACAACTGCTACGTACACAAACAAACCATGAACCAATCCAGTCCACATCTTGTAATTCTTATTTCCTGCAAAAAAAAAGTCTCATACTGGTTTATATTCTGATCATTTTCCAACCCATATTACTGTTCTTTCCATTTTCTTTATTGCACTTTAAAGATTCATGTCATACAGTATGCATATCAGCTTGCACAGACTTATGTCATCATGCATCCATTAAACCAGCTGCTGCATAGAAAATGATAGAAAAAATGCATTCAAACCTGCACAAGAAAAATGTTCAGCTCAGTTTAGTGCTTTAAAGTATGCATGATGTGTAGAAAATGGGATAAACACGATACAAAAACACTGGTATGGTGTTTAAAATGTGTTAAATCCTGCTCAATGCAGAGTGAAGAAAAGCTGCAGAAATGCAGACTACCTTCCAGGGGAAGCGCCCTTAAAATTTAACACCAACTGATTTCCACAGGGCTCCAAGCGGATTTTGAGGTCCCATGAGATAGTGCTGCCACCCAGTGGGTCCGTGGAGACTGATCTGGCTCTCACCTTCTCACTGCAGGTAAGAAACATAATCATCAGGCAGCTGCTCCATAAATAACGAGCATTTTGAATTTCCAAAGAAACCATTTATACGTTTATTAAAAGGGTTAAATACATGTGGGAAGAGTTTCATTAAGTTGTTGCCATGACAACTGTGGAACCTTACAGCATAGTGGATATTAATACAACATGAAGCTCTCTTGTCTGAATGTATGAAATACTGTCAAGAGATGCTTCTTTTTTATGTTTGCACAAAGAACAGCTGAGTTATGATCCTTTATAAGCCTGCAATTGTCTGTATTTTTCTTATTGCCAACAAATCCCATGAAAACACAAAATCCAGCTTTGTGTTAGTCTTTCTTTCAATACTTTCGACATTGCCCAGGCCTTTACACTAGGGCTGCAACTAATGATTCTTTTCATTATTGACTGATCTGCCCATTAATTGTTTTGTCTCACAAATGTCCAATAAGAAACAAAATGCTAATTTTAAGGAGTCTTTAAATGTCTTTTTTTCCCCAACTAACAGTCCAAAAGCAGAAAATATTCAGTTCACTATGATACAAGGCAAAGTAAAAGCATCAAACACTCACATTTGAGAAGCTGGAATCAGTAAAGTTTGGGCATTTTTCCTTAAAAAATATTTATCTGTTTGATTAAATGTTTTGATTATTAAAAAAACAGTTTGCTTTGCTTTGCTGATTCCTGCTTCCCATATGTGAAGATTTCATGCTTTTCTACCCAAACAAGAGTAAATAGTGTTGGGCAACTTTTAGGTTCTGGCAGCAAGATGGAGGAAATGGGATTGACTCATGTCCGTCTTAATGAAAATACATGTTCGCCCCAAAGCAACAGTGTGGCTCAATTACAGTTTTTTAGGATAGTGAAGCTCTGCTGAACACAAGAATAAAGTGGCTTTAGATACACAGGCGACACTTGTTAGTATTAGTAGGCGTCATGCATTGTTGGTTTTTGTCTTTATGTGGGATATGTTGCAAAAATGAAAATACACAACATCTCAAACCTTATCCTTAAAGCTACAGGTGAAGTTCTGAGTGAGTTATTTGTGCTTTCTTCTCTTTTTCCCCCTCCCTCAGTACCCGCACTTCTTAAAACGAGAAGGAAACAAGCTGCAGATTATGCTCCAAAGGCGGAAGAGATACAAGAACCGGACTATCTTGGGCTACAAAACTCTGGCAGTGGGCTCTATTGATATGACTGAGGTACGCTGCATGTTGTCCACTGGGAAATGCAGTTTGTGTTAGAAGTTTGTAGAAGGTAAGAAGGGTCAGGACAGGTAGGGACAGACACGTGCATCAGCTCTAACAGGCTGTTAGTGTCAGGACCGGTGTGAAAAGATAATGAGGAAATCTTGGATGCTAGAAAGCTTTTCCCTCCTCATCCTCAATACTGTTATCTTTGAAACACCCTTTTCTCATTACAAACCTGTTTTGTTCCAATTATCCCTAAAGGGGTAAAGTTTGTTTGAAAAAAAAAAAAAAAAAAAAGCCAAAACAAATGTTATCACACACACAGCTTGTTTTCATGTTATAAGAAAAACTAGAATACATAAACAAGCAGCTGGATTCAGATGAATAATTTTCCGCCCAGAGGAGTTCCCATATGGCTGACAAAGCTCAACGGGGCTTATTAAGGTCACATCTCAGCAGCCGAGAGAAGAAAAAGAAAAAATTTCCTCACCTGGGAGGAACAGAAAAGCATAAACGCAGAGTTGTATTTAACCACAAGAAAGAAATGGTTCTGGGTCTTTCAACTGAAGGATACAAAGGGTCTTTGACAGAACGTACTACTGGAGATACTGAAGGCCGACGTAGTCTCACAGGACTCCACAGGCACAGTTCAGATTTAGGGCAGCGCTATCCTGAAGTGACTTAGGTTTATTATTGGATTTGCTTGAATCTCTGAAGTGACTGGTAGATTAAATCCAGGGAAAAGTAACTCCTCCAACACAGTGACTTCTACTAATGTGCTTTTGGGCACACTGAGCACTAAAAGGCTTCAGTGGAGCTTTTTAGTCAACAGCAGGAAAGGGTGATTGGTTCAACTTGGCAGCACCTTTTCTTTTTCCCCTTTTCTTTAGTCACTTTTACCACAACAACCCACATTAATCAGCATTTTTGTAAATATGCCAGTGTTTGCCAAAAGACTCATTTTCGACTGTTTTCCCAGTGCCAGATGTTAGATTAGTGATTACAACAAGAGTAAAGCAAACAGAATGTCAAATCAGAACAGAAGAAAGCAGGAAAAACACTGAGCAGCTGAACAGAGGGCGAAGGAATAATATTAGGAGTAAGGCAGGAAATATGTGAAGTTTGGAGTGTATAATGTAAGCAACATTAACGCATCCACATATTATAAAAACACACCTTTACCTACATATACTCAGTTATACATTAATTCAAAAAATACCCCTTTTCCACCGAGCTGGAGCCAGTGCTGGTTCGGAGCTAGTGCTGGAGCCAGTGCTGGAGCCAGTGCTCAATTGGTGCTAATCCCATAGGCTAATCCAAGTACCTCTGACGAACCTGTTGCTTTTCCACCAGCAAGGAGCCACGCGATTACGTCACTGTATAATGTAGCCAGCGCGTGCCTTTGAAGCACTACCATGATTAACCAGTGAGAGGCAGCAAAATGGCGCAAGGCATCTAGCCTGTCGGAAACGAAGAAAAAGACAATAAGGGTTAGCAAGATGAGCAATTCAAACATATCTTTAAAATATGTCTTAAAAGCAGCATCAGGTTTGTTAAAATGTACATTTTGTATTTTTTTGCACCATTTTTTTAACAGAAAGAATGATAACTATTAAATATTTTATCCACCTACAGCGTATTTAAGTGTACTTATACAAATAATTGCTACGTTTTAAAATATATAAATGGTTTCTGATCTCCATGATTCCCCAGATTAAATGTAATATCTATAACAATAGTATTCCATTACCTTTATTTAATATAAAAAGTTATAATGTAAGATCATACCAAACTGGTTGATATGGTGTTTTATTGAGAGTTTAGTGTTTTTAAGCAAGTTGAATTATTTGGTACAAAGTTGTTATGGTTACACCACTTAGACATTTTTGCCATAATCCTCTAATATATTCTCTCAAAATGGATTAAAAGCAGAAATTTGATGCTGGATTCACAATAAAAGAATGTGTGCAGTTATTCATACAGCTACATTAAATAAACATAATGAGGGAAATGCTGCTTAAAAAAACAGAAAGATTAAAATGTCTCCATAGGTAGTAGATGTGTCTTGTATTGGACAATTTAAGATATGAAGAATCAGAAGAACTGATACAGTGAATTATAATTTTTGTCTCATCTATAAAGGTAAGACCTAACGAACCAAGACCATATGATTAATTGGTACTGAGACTTTAATATGTTGTGTTGCACCTTATCTTGTGCACATGAACAAGCTGGCAGAAGACAGTGTAATTCAGAGTATTTGTTACAATGATATCACAAAAACAATAAACCTCTCTGTCTCTCTCAACCGTGACAGTCTACACAAATTCCAACTTGACTGAATCCATTCTTTCACTCCACTTCTTCCATTCATGCTCAGTCTTCTGCTCCTGCTCTCTTTCCTCAGGTGATGCAGCACCCGACGGAGGGAGGCCAGGTTCTTCCTCTCTGCAGCAACCAGAAAGACATGCTGGGCAAAGTGGCAGAGATCTGGATCTTTTCCCTGTCCAGTCAGCCAATAGACCACGAGGAGGCAGCTCTGCAGGGGGGGCAGAAGATCAAATGCTCCGGTACGCTTTACTTCTCATTAACACTGGTGCTCTGAGGGTAAAAACAGCATGCTGCCATCATAATCACCTAATATGTTAGATGGGCAAAACAGAGCAGGGATCACAGAGTTCAGGCTGTTTTTCTAATCTCTTTAATCATGCAAAGTGGTAAAATTCAGGTAGCACCCAGCTCTGTGTGTACTGTACATCATGTATATTTAGAACTTGGCTACATGTCAAATTTAAAAGGGTCATTGAAATATGTATGAAGTGTCTTCTGCTGTCTCCACTCTCCAGCCTTTAATTTCCCTGCTTGTGTTCTGCTTTAGATAACTACTCAGAGGAAGAGTACGAGAGCTTCTCCTCAGAGCAGGAGGCCAGCGATGATGCCGTGCAGGGACAGGTGAGTCGGTCAGGAAATCATTAAGGTGAAGCAAATCGATGCTCCTCATTTGCCCTGCGGAGTTTTCTCAAAGCGTACAGATATAAGATGCAGGTGACTTTTTAATTTTTTTTATTGGTGGTTTTCGTCTTTATTTCTTCTTGTTTTCAGGATCTCGAGGATGACGAGTACGACGTGCGAAAGCCAAAGAAGCAGAGGAGGTCGATTGTAAGGACCGCTTCCATCACCAGAGTAAGAGACTGCTGCGTTCATACGATCAACGAAGAGTAGAAACAATATATACAATATAAAGTGTCTTAGAGCAGCTTCTGCACACTTTGGCACAGATTCACAAAGTCTGTAAACTCTACTGGAGAAATAAACACAAAGGTATTTCTTCATTTGCTGTTTTGATTTGTTGAAGTGCTTTAACTCAAAAATCACTCAGTTATGAGATCAGGTGAACGTGAATGCCACACTCATCAAAGCCCTCAGGGAGTCTTCTGGATATGTTATCTCTATAATTTATTCAGCTTTTTCCTTTAATTTGTTGCCCAACTGTGTATTTTAAGTTTGAGAAGATCTGCTGGGAAACACACCTGTGTCCATAACTGTGTCCGTGCAGTATTCCCACACACTTACATTTACTCCCAGTAAGCTTTATTTCCCTTGGGTCAGTTTTGAACTTTGGGAAACACTATTTTCGTACTCAATCTAACGCAGAAAAATATTTTTGTTCAACTTCAAAAATGCAGGGACAGCTTGTTGGACAAGTTTGATTAATTTTGCAAGTAGTGCTTTAATAAAGGAAAAGGAATACTACCTGATCTTACTGAAGACTTCCTGATGCATTTCAAAATAAAGGGAGAAGAAAGGCTGAGACGTAGAGGAACATGCGTTTAGAATACAGTGTTTTCTATGCTAAAAAAACATTTAGCTAAAGTAAAGAAGGCAGTATTTGTTCAGGCACTGCAGTCAAATGTGCTTCTAAAATAAGCACCAGTTATTTCAAGTTAATAACTTATTTAGTTTATCTTGTAGCTAATGCATTTGCAGACTATCTTCTGTCTTACAAGTGCTATTAAACATCTAAAAGGACCAGTATTTCAAATTTAGGGGATCTATTTGCAGAAATTGATTATATTATATAATTATATTCTTAAGTATGTTTTAATCAGTGGGGGCCCTTTCTCATTTTTCACAAGTTTTGTAGCCACCATAGGTTCTCATACGTGCTTGGTAGGGGAGATGGAAATATTTAATTGGTTCCAATCTGCAACCTAACTACTTGATGCCACTAAATACTTCGCACTGGTCCTTTAAATGAAACCATTTAAACATGTTTTTGCTGATGGGTGATGCAGAAAATTACAGCTCAGTGAACTGAAGCAGGAGATGAAAGCAGATGAAGCATGATGTTGCTTGATTATTGATTTACATGAGCACACATGAGCAAAAATCAATACCCAGCCAACTCTGCAAATGTATCTACTGCCGGTAAAATGCTGTGGCTGTTTTCTGTGTATTGGATTGCGGAGAGTACTGTAGTAAATCATAAATAGGTCACAAACTGACTTGTGGTTGTGTGTTTATTCTCCTGTGTTTTAGCAGCAGAACTTTAAGCAGCGAGTGGTGGCTCTTCTGAAGCGCTTCAGAGTTTCGGATGAGGTGGGTGTTTCTGTTGATGCCACTTTAGGAATAAGTAGGGGTTTATTTGTGTCTCTACTGACGAGCTGCTGAGCTATACTAAATATGCAATGTGGATGCTTGTGTGCGTGTGTGTGTGTGTGTGTGAAGGTGCTGGACTCGGAGCAGGACCCTGCGGAGCCGCCTCCTGAGGTGGAGGAGGAGGATCTGGACCTGGACAGCGTGGAGTTTGAGAACCCCAGCGACAGTGGCCCGGAGCTGGATGATGACGACAGCGTTCTCAGCACACCAAAACCCAAACTCAAGTGAGTGTGTGTGTGTGTGTGTGTGTGTGTGTGTGTGTGTGTGTGTGTGTGTGTGTGTGTGTGTGTGTGTGTGTGTGTGTGTGTGTGTGTGTGTGTGTGTGTGTGTGTTAGTTTGTGAAACCCGTAAGGGTGATATGGGTTGTGTATCATATTCCCAAGTAATGATCAGAGTGAAGTTAAAGTGCTTCACAAAAAAGTCTGGATTAAATTACATGACAGAAACTCACCATTTTAGCTCAAAGGAGAACTAAAAGGGTTGGTATATAATAATAAGTGTGAAATGTAAAATATTGATGTATTTATTGTTCCTTGCACCATCCAGCAGGCTGCAATAATGAAAATGGTTTTACTAATTTTTCTTTCTAAAAGCTTCTTTTAGTGAAAATGTTGTGCTAATATTCTGTCTTCTTTAATTTTAACGTTTAAAACCCAAAACCAAAGAAGCAGACAGTTTATAGCAGAAGGAAGAAGCTCTGCCTGGTTCTGATGGCTTACTTACTTACTTCCTTACTTAAATGGAGCAGATGAAAGAAAAACAGAATCCACAAAGTTTTGCTTGATATTTGACAGACAACTAAGGCACTGCATCTTCAGGTGAAACATTATTATAAATGTATTCTTTGAGCATAGGCGAATAAGAAGAGCAACACGTATCGACTCATAAGGTCTTATAATCAATAGAGAGCATTAAAACAACAGCATGGGTTCCCATATATGCCAAAGAAATGTGAAGCCACAAAAAGGCATAGTAACATCAGGTTTGGAGAAAAAAAGCAAACATTTCAGGTGTGAAGATTTATTTTGTGTCAAGCTCATTGATTTTCCACAGACGCAGAGAAGAGAGCCGCTACGCCATCATTAATTGTAACGTGACTGAATAATACTGTTCATACAACACTGTGTTATATAATGACCTGCTGACCTCATCTAAGTCAATAAAAGTCAGAAGTCATATGAAGACTTGCATTGTTCTGTTCTGTTTCAGGCCATATTTTGAGGGTCTTTCCCTCTCCAGCTCTCAAACTGAGATTGGCAGCATCCACAGCAGCCGGAGCCACCGGGAGCCTCCCAGCCCGGTGAGACCAAAGTTATTCCAGCAGAAAACTTTTTTTAACATACAAGCTTTAGTTTATTTCAGCAAATGTCTGCATCAATGTGTTCTTCATCATTTGTCTGCTTCAGATCAATACTTCCTTTACGTTTACTTAAACAGCACAGTGAAACATCTGGTGGCTGACCAGTGTGACCACAGCACTGCACTGACAGCCAACAAGGAGTAAATTCACTGGAACAGAAAGCTCCAGTGAATTTGCAAGAATTTTCTTGCTCAAGGGCACATTGACATGAATCATAGAAGCACAGAATAGAGAAATATCACTTCCCACACTCAGATTTTCCCATCAGTCTGCAGCTTTAAACCAAGGATACTGAGATTGCCCGTTTGTTTATGAAACTGTAGGACTTCTGTTGACTCAGGAGTCTGAAAAGAAATGTTGAATAAAAGAATTCTTTCTCCGACTTACTTCCAACAAATCCAGGTAATGTTTATTATTCCTCTCACCGTCTCATTCCAGATTGACCCAGATAAAACTAAGTGTGGTGGAGCCAAGTTTCAGGATGACAATGTTTCTGATAACGCCTCCTTTGTGAGTATGAGCTGTTTAAGCTGTCTGAAATCCATAACTGGTATCTGGGTTATTATGCAGGTCAATATTTTGAGTAAAACATGGAAAAATAGTCATTTCTAGGCCTTAAAAGAAGCTGAACTTGCACAGTTGTTATGCTCCTTTACTTATGACTTCATATTCTGTATAAAAGGTTAAGTTTACAACCCTGATAGGAAAAAAAAGAAAAATCCTTCTGAATAACAACCAAAGTCCTCGGGGACAGTCAAGAAATTTAAAGTTGTGAAAAAGAGCAGTATGAAATCTATAAACACATCTGTCAGCTCTTAACTGCTGTTGTTTTTCTCCCTTTCTTTTATTTCCTGCAGGAGCAGCCGGAGGCGGTGACTCCGACCACAGAGCTAGAGATGGACAACATGGACACGTTTCTAGAGAGACTGCCACCAAGTGGCAAAATGACCAAGACAGAGTCCTTAATCATTTCATCCAACAGGTAAAATTAATGTAAAATGATGGATTGCAGCAAAGCCTTAAGGCATTTCTGAAGGGTGGTGTGCAAATATTTTTAAAGCTGACGTGAATCTTCAAAGTGCAAATTCAAATAAAACATCCTAATGAAAACCTCATATTAAAATTGAATCAGAATGAGGTCTTTTAAAGGAGAAATAGAGTGAATGTGTACTTTTGTGACATTTTTTTGTTTGTATTTTGTTGATTTTGTGACCATTACATCATCGCTTCTGCCTTCAATATTTCAATCGCCCATCTCTCTTCCTCTGCTGCTCTTGTTTTTCAGGCAGGAACCAAAGTTGGCAGGGAGGCGAGGCAGAAGCACGTCGCTGAAGGAACGTCAGCCCAGCAGGCCGCAGAATGAGAGGGCCAACAGCCTTGACAATGAGCGGTCCCTGGACACACGCTGCCATCTACAGGTAGGAGGAGAGAACTGCACTGAAAGGGGTTTTTAATGCCTACATGATTTTATCACTCTTTAGCATTTACTGGAAGATTTACTCAACAATAGCTTAATCTAAATCTTGTTTAAACACCCAAATGAAAATGCCATGGGCCTAATTAAACAATTCTCATCCTAAATATTCCTCACTTTTTTCGGTGGGGTTTGCATATAGAAATGTTGAAAGTTAGATTCACCGAACTCTCTTAACTGGACAAACTTGTAGTAAATTGCTAATTGAAAAGCCACAACGATGATGATGATGAAGGGTCAACAGAATATTAATTTTGCATGAAGTTTGTCATGTTCATATCTTTTATTGTAGTTAATTCTTGTATCATATCTAAACTCAAAATTAATTCACATGAAGATTGAGAATAGATGTTTCTGTGATGATCTTGAAGACACAAAGATGAGGTGAATCAGGAGTTCTTTCTTAATGCTCATTTAATGCGGGCCTGGATCATTAGACAGCAGGCAGGAGAGATACAATTGTGATGAGAGTGAACAGCATATAAAGTATTGCTGGCGTGGCAGGTATTTCCCAAGTAGTAACCTAAACAGAGTATGATCCAGGCATCTGAGGCCCTGCCAAGTATTATTATCCAATGTGCTGGTAATCTTAGAAAGTCAGAACATGATCCACTAATCATACCATGTACCAAATATGGAAGACAGAAATGAAAAACATACTAACAAAGATCTATTAGGTGATTTTAGGTCAAATTAGTGTTTCTACCCTGTGAAGAAAGCCGAACTCTACTGTGCATGACAAGACTGTTGTATGACAAGACTCAAGAAAATAAGTGATCTTACGTTAGGCCCAATGGTTCTCATCTTAATCCAGTATTTTCTTACTTTTTTGCCTCCATAGATCCCAAGAAAGACTGTATATGACCAACTAAACCACATCCTGGTTTCTGACAGCCATCTCCCTGACAGCATCATCCTCATCAACACGTCAGACTGGCAGGGCCAGGTAAGAGCAACACTACAATAACAAGCCTGAATGCTTTGAGACGTTTCTTTATGAATAATTCAGCATTAAAAGAAAAAGTGGCTCCATCTCTTATAAAAAATTAACAGAATAACATTTTGACATTGTTATGAGATTTATAATAAATGATTTAAATGGATGCACAGTAGGTTTTGTTGTCAGTTTGAGTTTTTGCTGCTCATCCTTTTCCTTCTTTTCATCCCCTCACAGTATCTTTCAGATATGCTGCAAAACCATCATCTACCGGTGGTCTGCACCTGCACCACGGCCGACATCCAGGCTGCGTTCAATACCATCGTCTCCCGCATACAGAGATTGTAAATCAGCCTCTCACATGATATTCAGTGATAAATGCTGCTTAACCCTTCTGTTGTCCTCGAGTCAAGGAAGGAAGGGAGGAAGAAGGGAGGGAGGGAGGAAGAAGGGAGGGAGGAAGGAAGGATGGAAGGGACGAAGAAGGAAGGGAAGGAGGAAGGGAGGAAGGAAGGAAGGAAGGAAGGAAGGAAGGACGGAGGAAAGAAGGAAGGAAGTAGGGAGAGAGAAAGGAAAAGAAGAAGGGAGGAAGGTAGTGGGGAAGAAGGAGGGAGGAAGGAAGGAGGAAGGGAGGGAGGAAGAAAGGGGGATGGAGGAAGGAAAGACGGAAGGAAGGAAAGAAAGAGAGAAGGAGGGAGGAGGGAAGGAAGGAAGGAAGAAAGGGGGATGGAGGAAGGAAAGAAGGAAGGGAGGAAAAGGAAAGAAAGAGAGAAGGAGGGAGGGAGGAAGGAACAGTCAAAACCGAAGGGGTCAATTTGACCCGGGAGGACGACCCAAAGGTTAATGTGTTCCTCTTTACCAAATACGAAACTCTGTAAGTTTTCATCACCGTGAGTCTTGTTGTTTTCTCTCCTAGCTGCAACTGTAACTCTCAGACGCCCATTCCCATAAAGATCGCAGTGGCGGGAGCGCAGCACTATCTCAGTGCCGTCCTGAGGCTTTTTGTGGACCACCTCTCCCATAAGACCCCTGACTGGCTCGGCTACATGAGGTTCCTCATTATCCCTCTAGGTTAGTGGCAGCTGGTCTTTGTTTCTCTTCTGTTAGGGTTAGGGTTAAGGTGCTACATGAAGCTATGTCCTGCCCCCATATGAGCTCATGGTTGGAAGTCTCTCTCTTTTGGTGATATTAGTGTGAGTGTTTGTCCTTTAATGTCCCATATTTCTTCTTCAGGTGCACATCCCGTCTCCAAATATCTGGGAACCATTGACTATCGATACAACAGTTTGTTCCAGGATGCTGCTTGGAGGGACCTGTTTCTCAAACCAGAGGCTCCTGTTGTTGGTGGGCTGTTACATCTCTATGATTGCTTTGTTTTGAATCGCAACGCACCCACTTATGTATGCCGTTAACATAACAAAAAAAGCTGAACTGTAAAAAAGTTATAAAACTTAGATCTGAAAAAGAAAACTTAAGAATTACAGACACTGTCCATCACTCCAACTGACTTACCTTTATAAGTCAAAATTCATACAGACGAAGATCTTTGACGAGTATGACGAAATTTAGATTAGATAGAAAGATGAACATGAGGTTTCATATGTGGCTGATGTAGTGAATATAGTTAGTACTGATTGTGTTGTAAACATGGGTTGGAGATTCCCACACTGTAAGTTTACTCTTCTGGTTCTTGGGTTACTTCAGAGACTTTCACATTAAAAGATTTATACACACAAAATAGTCACAGCAGCTTTTCTCAGATATATTTATTTACATCACATAAACTCAGAGGAGATGGAAAATATGATGCATAATCTCATACATACTGACGAGGATAAACATGTCTAGTGTTGTTTAGTCAAGACACTCTTAGACTGATTATTAAAAGTCAAATAGTGGGAAAGCATCCAACCTTACATCTGGGGAGGAAAATGAGTCAGATATGGAGCATCAGGTTAGAGATGTGGTTCACGCCTCATGCACAACACTCACCGGCTGACAGGCAGCGGCGTTATTGACAGAATAATAATCATTGTGTCCTCTGCAGTCCAGGAGAACCCAGATGTGGTTTCGAGGGTAACGCAGTACATGGTGGGAGCTAACGGAGCTCACCAGCTTCCTATTGCAGAGGCCATGCTCACCTACAAACAGAAGAGGTACAAATTTATTCAGGATTTCACTCTTTCAATAGCAGACCTGAGAAAACCCATTACTGATGCTTGAAGTGTGTTTTTTTTGGGAGCTACCAGGGAGCTTTTGTTCAGTTAAACCTGAAGGGTTCATCTAACAAATGCTTCTAATGCAGAGCTTTCACGTTTTTTCACGTTTTTCTAAAGGGGATTGAAAGGCTCTGGAAACCTGACAGATTAGGCATTTTAAGGGCCTATTTATGGATGCTGTAACATTTGTATTTGTCTTATTTCAAAATACATTTCTCGTGTTTTTCCAAGACATTATTCATTTACAAATTAAAGCAAAGATTTTAAGACACAGAAAGAAATAGCTGTATATTCTCTGCAATCAAAGCAGTTGTCAACAGGACTCTCAGACCGTCAAAATAAAATGAAATAAATTATATTGCAATTTAAATTATGTTAAATAAAATGCTGTTTTCCATTAACGTGTTTAATCCCCTTTGGAAAAAAACACTCAGGTGAAAGTTTCACTAATTTTATGGAGTTGATGTGTTTATATGTGCGTGAGTGGCTTTACTGTATCTGACGTGGGGGAGTCTGTCCTCTAAACACTTCACTTGTCTTTCCATCATTCTGTGTGTGCGTGTGAATAACATGGTTTCCTTTTTTTTGTGTATTTTTTCTTTTCTTTCTTTGAAGGAAAAAGAGCTTTCATTTTGATTTTGCAGTAAGGTATTGTGGTCGATTGAGTTTGTTTCTCACGTAGCCTGGTGATTCATGCGCTTCCTGTGTGTTGGATCCATTTCCCCTCAACCTTCCTCTGCCTTTTTTTTTCTGGAGCTTGCCACTTTAACAGCTGCAGAAAAAGTTTTTTCCTATTAACAGCCTGAGCCATAAAAACTCTCAGATACGATCTAACTCTGACGTGTGGAGGCTGCAGCGTGAACAACAGAAGCACACATACACTCCTCAGGATTTCTGCTAAATTAAAGCTGCACCAAACCAGGTTTTTATAAAGAGAGAAACTCACATAATATACAATAAATAAGAGAGTCTCATCTGCACTTATACAGTCTAGGTTCATCCTTTTTTGTCCAAATTAATTTCTGGTTGGGTTTGGTTTCTTCATGCTCAAAAAAAGGTGACGTATCCAGACTTAAGCGACAAAAAGCAGTACATCAAGTCTAAATCTGGTCTCATTAAAGTCAGACTTCTTCTTGCAGCCGGAGTCACAGAAATACAAAATGCAAAAAATATCTGGTGCAGCTTTAATTGTTAAACACATGAACGGATTCAAGAGCTTCATGTCGAAGTCTGACACACATCTATGAATGTGTTTGTTGCAGATTATTCGAAATTTATAAAAGTAAATAAAACATGCTGATAAAGTGGCAGGAGACCAAATATACAATCAGCTTTTTCCGCAGTTTCTTCCTCCCTGCTGTTTCCTTCCCATGATCTCCATGTGCTTCTAGCCATCCATGTCTGTCTGTTATTTGTCCAGCTAGATGTAGGAAACCTGCAAAAATGTCAGTAACATTAAGATTTTTATTGTATTGTTTAAATGCCCAAGTGTGATAATCAGCCAAAAACCTCAAGTCAGGATCAAAATAGTTAAGTTGTATTTATGTTTTAATCTGGTCTATTGTCAACAGTGTTCTCAGTGCCACTAGTTTTGTTCAAATTATAGTAATTACTAATATTTTTGTATAATGTATCCTAATGTTACACTGTAAAATGTGAAGGGAAAGAGTTCATTGTTAGGTCAATCTTTTTAAAGAAATGGGTACCACTTTCTGAGAAGTCACCCTATATAAAGGGTCATGATTATTAATGGTACATTCACTGATGCTTTATAGATCATTTATAACTTTTGAGGTGAGAGGTTGTGGAAAATCCTCCTGCAGCATCAAACTTTTTAGCTCTTTTTTTGGACTCTAGAAAAAGGCTGCAGTGCATCTGGACCAAAAACCATTTATAAAAATCTTATTAACATTTACAACAGCAGACTTATTAATATAAAAACCTTTCATTAATGATTTATTAACATACTGCAGGTGACTGAGAACATTTACCTGATGGCTTATTACAGTGTAAGACTCTTTATTAATAGTTTACCAGCATTATAAACCAATATGAATCTGTCAAGTCTGCAGTTTTAAATGATAATAAGATGTTTATAAATCCATTTTGGTCCACTGGCAGAGTCTTCATGGAGAGCTCAAAAGTCAAAGCCTGACACTGGAGGAGGGTAAATGATCTTTAAAGCATTAATAAGTGATTTATGAACTAAATAAATTACAACCATTAATTGAAGCCTATAAATCTTTTTATGAGGGGTAACTCGTCAGGAGGCGGTACCAGGAAATGCAGACATGTTAGAACCATTATTATAAGTACTTTAATGCACACAAATGCAAACTTTGAAATATAATATAACATTTATTTCAGCCTAGAAATGAGTTTTGATAGAAATGCACATCTAGAGTTGACCTTTCTTTAAAACGTGCATGTGTAATATCCACAGTCCTACAGTCCATTTACATGGATTGACATGCATGTGCATCTTTTAACAGATTACATCACACATTTAAACCAATTTAAGGATCAAATCATATTTAACAGAAGTCATGTAGTGTGTCATAATTCATCCTTGCAAGGCGAGATGAACATAAATCACTCACATACCAGGCAGACATCTGGCTTTATCTCTCTGGCTGCTCTGAAACTGATTACAGCAGAGATGTGTTTGTGTTGGGGGGGAAAAAAACAACATAAAAATCATAAGTGGCATCGATATGCAAACTGTTATCTACTGTAGACTGTCTTCTCTCTTTCTCTCCCCTATTGTGTAGTCTCTCTGTTTCTTCCCTGGGGGGGCGATGGCAGGTTTCTTCAAGGCAAGAGCAACAACCTCTCGTGTCATCAAACGTCTTTTACATTTAGAGAACATACCGTAGAGCCGCAGTAGAGCTACATTCAGGCTATTTTTCTGGTCCCTGCTAGAAAAATAGTTTATATACTGTAGAAGGCTTGTTAAGTGTAGCGGCAGTATGCACTACTGCTCACAGGTAGTGCATGGAACTGCAGAGGTTTTTGGATTTAGGTTGGTGCTCTTCCTTTTGATCCTCTTCTTTATAAATCAGGGGTTTTATGTGTTGCCCTGATGGACTTGCTGCCTCCTGAATGCCTGTCTGACGTGTCCGGTAGATCTGGTCTGTCTCTGCAGTGATTGGATGGCTTTGGTGGAGGCCGCCAATCGGCCGATAGCTTGCATGTTTTGCTCTCTGCTTCTCCAGCTATACATTCAAAGGGCCTGCAGTTGGGAAGTAAAATCTGTTTTTTAGTGCAGGTTGAAGTGCAGCATGCTCTGTTGATCCTGCTTGTGTTGTCCTCACTTTGCATACTTCCTATGCAACTGAAGGCAAAAAGTATTTCCAGATGTGAAACACTGGAAATGTACAAGCTACTAACCATAAATCTCAGTCTCACTAACCATAGAAACCATAATATGTAGTTTTTCAGAGTTATATAGTTTGGAAATTCTCTTAGGAGTTAGTTTCTGTAGATTCAATTCGATTCTTTCTATCGTGTCATTTTTCATCTTTCTGTTGCCTCCTTTTTCTCCTTCACACTCTCTGCTGCCTCTCCACAGCCCTGACGAGGACTCGTGTCAGAAATTCATCCCTTTCATTGGGGTAAATGACATCTTCTTTTCCTGAATTGCCCTGAATGTTCACTGTACTTTGGTTTTTTCTTTGTGCAGCTGATGTTTGATCTGTAGGTTTGATGTGACGACTAATATCAGAGTTTTTTTCTCCTCTTCTTTCAATTCTTTAGATGGTGAAAGTTGGACTTGTGGAGCAAACGTCTGCAACGTCAGGCAAGCCATTGTTTGGACTGTATATGGATGTTTGATATTTAAATGATAATTCAACTTCACAGATATCTAATCATATCATCATATTTGCACTGCTCTCACTCCTAGTAATGTTCTTGGATGTAAATATCTTCAGAAAGCTCCAATAGTCACAATCCAGTTATAGTTATAGGGTCAAAAATAATGTATTGTTTAATTTTTTTTTATCAATATCCTTAAGTTAAGCCGTAATAGATATAAAAAGGACTGCATCAATTATGCAAGAAATCCAAGGTAAAATGTCATAATGACTCATGTTCTTCTGACTTCTGTCATTTCAAAATGTCATTGAGAAGACATTTTTGTAAACTGGTTAGATCTTGGATATCAGATTTGGATATCAGTGTATGTTAGAGTTCTTTTGGGGAGCTGAGTAGAACATGTTAAACTAACAGGGTTCAAAAATGCACTTTTCAATTTGAACTGTTGTCTGAATGGAAGATTTTAGATATTAAAGTGTTTACTAGCCAGGCCGCCACCACGCCTCACAGTTTGGTTTCACAGCTCAACTGTTTCCTCTCTCAGGAGACTCTGACGATGCAGCACCTATGGGCTCCTCGCTGCTCTCCTCTACTCCACCTCAAGTGTCGCCAGCACTCAAAGAGGCGTCGCCCACCCCGCCCTCCTCTCCCTCCGTCAACACCAGCTTCTGTGCTTACAGGTACGATGTGAAACCTGCTGAGGAGTCATTTCAGCAAAATGGAGCAAAATTTAGATTGTTGCTCTGCAAATAAAATGACCATCCCATGAATTTGAACATTTGTTAAGCATATAAAGTTGAAAAATATATTTAAAAATCTGGAATTATATTAAAGGAAAATTAAAGGAGTTTTCATGTATGTTTTGACATTGTATGGAAACTGTGTAAGAAAGTAGTTTGCATTTTATTTTAGCACACCAGACTAGCTGTTTCCTCCTGTTTCCTGTCGTTTTGCTTAGCTAAGCATAAAGCTAACGATCTTCTATTTGTAGCTTCATATTTACTACTGACATCAGCGATATTGAACTTCTTCTAATTAAAAAAAGAAAAGTCCTTTCACAGTTTTTACATCTGGTTGTGTTTTGCAGTTCCAGTGGTCAGGCGGAGCTGATGGGACTGCAGGTGGACTACTGGGTGGCTCCGTTAGAAAGGAAGAAAGATGTGGAGAAGCGGGACTCCTCCTCCAAAAACACTTTGAAGTGCAATTTCCGCTCGCTGCAGGTCAGCCGGCTGCCCCTGGGGGGCGCTGAGCCGAGCACCCAGCCCACCATGTCCATGACAGTGGTGACCAAGGAGAAGAATAAAAAGGGTGAGCCAGATAGACGGATGCATACATGTAGATCTGCATATGAGAGGTAACAAACTAATGAGAGTCTGATCTCAGCAGACACCCTGAAATTTGCACAAATTAACTTAATTTGAGGTACTTAAAGCACCTAAGTGTACAATTAAATGGTGTTTAGTCTCTCCCTCAACATATTTCAGGTCACGTTTTAAGTCCAGTAGCAAATAAAACAAAAATGTCTTAAAAAGTATGCAATTTGAGGAAATCAGGGAGTAAAATGTTTTATCACGTCACTGGAAATTACAAGACAGAAGTGGCCACAATAACCAGATCTCTCTTTTTTCACAGTCAGATCTCAAACTTTGCACCAAAGTTTCAAACGTCATCACAATTTGATCATCAGAGATAAAAAAGATTTCTGAATCCCTCATTTACTCACAGCTTGCATCTCTGTCATTCCCCTCTGTCAGTCATGTTCCTGCCAAAAAAGAGCAAAGACAAGGAGGTGGAGTCGAAGAGTCAAGTGATTGAGGGCATCAGCCGGCTCATCTGCACTGCCAAGCACCAGCAGACCATGCTGAGAGGTAATCTTCTACACCAATCTACTTCCTCCTCAGCGTATCCTCAGAGGAATCTCAGCAGTTTTAGTGTTCAGTTTAGTCTTCAGTGTTTCTCATTATTTCAACCTGCTGATTAAAAGATGTAAGGAATGGTTGTTTTATATGCAATATTATCACCACACGTTGAAGGATGGTGAGTGCTGTATCTTCTGACATATTTAAAGTACTTCAATCAATCAATAGATGATAAAATAATATAAAATAATAGTTGCAGCCCCTCTTTGAGCATTAATAGTATTTAATATGCAGTGGTGCTCAGGATAGTACAACTAAGCCCTGTTAAAGTAAACAAACAGTGATATTTGTTTCACCTCTCCCTGCAGTGCTGATTGATGGCGTTGAGTGGAACGATGTCAAGTTTTTCCAGCTGGCGGCTCAGTGGTCCTCACACGTCAAACACTTCCCCATCGGGATCTTTGGACACTCAAAAGGCCCTTACTAGCAGCACCTAAGAGACTGAAAAGCTGAGGACAGCTCTCCTTTCCCGTCCCGTCCCGTCCCGTCCCGTCCCTCTCCCTCGTGCCAACAGCTTTTAACCTCCTCCTCTTCCTCCTCCCTGTTTTCTCCATGCACTTGTCTATTCTGCAGTCTTAATTTAAGCTCCTGCTTTTACCTGTTGCATTTGTCCGATTATTTAATCTTTTGCGTGTTTTTTTAATTTTCTATTTATGTAAAAACCTCTCAAGGCAAAGCTGCCAAGGGAATATTTCTTTACTCTGCTTTTTAAAAGAAAAAAAAATCCTGCTGATGTTTTTTAGATTTTTGAGGGGAAAAAAATCTTAATTATATAATAATTAGTAAGACTTCTAACCTTTAATATACTGTAGTGCCCATGTTTCACCCTTTGCCATTGTTTTATTTGGTGAGGTTGGATTTAAGCACTTGGCCAGCACAATTAATCAAGAATATATTAAAATATACAAGAGCAGCTGCCTTGTAACGAAGTGGAGGAGGTGATGGTCATCTGATTTTCTAACCGTGGCGAACAGGTTTTGGATCCTCAACTTCAGTGACTGTTGTGGACTCCAGACTCGACGTCTTAACCCCCGAAGAAGAAAAGATAAATGGCCCCTGAACTTTGGCTCTCTGGACTCAATGAAGAAATCTTATGTGCAATAGACTGAATACTGTGTGAATGCATTTCAGAATAATAACCTGGCACTGTTAGTAGAGGACACCTCGCTCTTAGTTGTGACTCTCACTTTAACCCCCGCCCCTCCTCCCCTTCTTCTTTACTTTCTCCTCCTGGTAACTCGGCTCGAGGTTTGAAGAGTTTTTGCTCCAAAATGAAGCATGAAATTAGAAGATAAAGTCAAATCGGTTGAATAATAGCACAAAATTAACTACTTTTTAGACAGAAGTACAAAGAGAAAAGAGGATAGGTTGACATTTTGGGAAATACTCTTATTCACTTTTTTGCTGAGGGTTGGATGCGAATATCGATGCTACTTTTATTTCTATATTGTAAATATGATGCTACCAAATTAAAAATGTGATGCATGGCAGTTACCGTAATCAAGTAATATTGAACTGAATATGAAACATTTTGAATATTGAAATATTGCGACAATAGTCCGACTTAGCACACATCTCAGAGCCAGGGAGAGCAGCAGGTGAGCGAACTGTCACTCACAGCTGTCAATCATCGCACACAGCAGATATCAAAGCTACTTTAAGTCTTCAAATCTGATTAACGGAGCAATAATTTCCACCAGCACACTTATTAGAGGGCTTATCGAATTTAGCAATTGAGATCATAAAGACTTATAATTGACCTAGTATTTCTAGAGAGAAGTTGGCCCTTTTTGAATGAGAGTCTGTTGGAGCGAGCATTAAGCGGCCGTCGTGGTTTTGCACTTTAAGGTCTTTCAGCTTCAAGCTGCGGCAGTTGCACAAAAACCACATAAAACCACAATTTATCAGTCTTACACTTTGGTTCTTGTTTGATTTAAACAAACAAGACATAATATGTTGAAATGACATTAAGAGTTGCTGGAGCCAGGCTAGCTATCTTTACACTTGGCTAAGCTAACTGGTTGCTAGCTAGTGGCTAAGCTAACTGGGTGCTAGTTGCTAAGCTAACTGGGTGCTCGTTGCTAAGCTAACTGGGTGCTAGTTGTAGCTTCATATTTAACAGACAGATATAAGAGTACTATCACTCCTTTCATGTTACTTTTGGCAAGAAAGCGAGCAGGCATATCTCCCAAAATGTCAAATTATTCCTCAAAGTTTGGTTTATAAAAAGAAAATAACAGAGTACTACCTCTGTATGAAGCAATGAGGCAATGAGCTTGTTGAGGTTTGTTTCCTAAAATGTTTCTTTTGGACTGAACTCTTCCTCAAGCGCCACACTCCTCCGACACACTCCATATCTTTTGCAAAAAGCAAATGTTACTTTTGCCAAAGGAAATGCTCATCAACTGCAGCTCACTCATTACCTGTGTGGTATTATAGATGACTTCATAAATGTAGAGGTGAATGTATTGAAGGTACCTTAATGTAAAGCACTTTTAAATGTTTGTCCTTTATAGATTAGTATGTTAAAACTTGCTCCCGGGGGGAAAACCTGCAGGTACGACATGGACAGAAACGATCTGTCGTGTATCTGAGCTGAACGGCAGCACAACGCAGTGGTGACGTGGCATCGTTCATATGCAAAGTAAACCAAGCATCTGCATCTCCTCAGTGCTGTAATATCACTTTACGCTCAGTGTGAGGCCTCGTTTTAGACTTTAGTTTAATATTCTGTAAGGTTAGCCTAGAATGTGTACGTGATGTTAACATTTCAAAAAAATGTTCTATCAGTAGATTTTTTCTCCATCTTTTTGTTGAATATTACGCATAAAACAAAAAAAGTATTTTGCTTAAAAATTTCTTTCAGTAGCAGTTTCATTATAACCTTTGCCAATGTCTTGATAAGTGCCTAAATTTGCTTAATTTTGACAAATCAATATAAATAAATGTCCCAGCTAACATGGTGCTGATTCTGGTCTGACAACAACAAAATATCTCAGTACAGTGCGTTGATATTGCATCATATATACACATGCAGTCAAGCCTGTTTATTCATACTTTGCTAAAATAAAAAAGGGCCCTGCACATCATGGGAGGGAGGGAAGATCACACTCTGGCCATTTGGGTTTGAACTAATTAAACGAACGCTTGGTGTTGAGCATACACTCGTTTCTCTGTATAGAAGATGTTTTAAATGTTATGTTTTTTCATGTTGTCTCGGAAAAAAAGGCTTGTTGAAACCGAAAGTTCCCCTAAAGACTACCACTGTAATCCCAGACACTGGGAGTAATAAAACTACTATACACACTAAAACGTCCTTTTCTGTCCATGTGTGAGTTACTTTTCTGTTTCCTGCTCGGGAAATGGATGAAATCAGTGGTGTAGTAGCAAATTAAAAAAGGGAATAAATTATTTAAATTCAGTCTTGACTTTGGGAAAAGGAGCTTGAGGAAACTATTTCACCACAAGGTCCTTTTAGCAGCGTTAACTAATGATCTTCATCAAAAGAAGAGCTACTAAATGAACCTCACTGATGTTTCTGTGGTCAAAAATAACCTTTGAGTTGCAGCTTTTAAGGCTACATGGATGAAAAATCACTAAAGTGCTGAACTAGTACTGTACAGTAGCACAACACCAGTATTTGATTTTTTTAAACACATTTTTCACACAGAAGGAGGACTGTGGACTTTATCTCCCATCATAAGTGTATTATGAAGTGATCTAATGGTCAGTATGAACAGGAGGAATGATTACAGCAAGAAAAAAATATTTCAATGTTAATTTGGGTACCTTGAAAAACTGTGAATCCATCCCTTATATAAATATATTGTAAAGCTTACAGTAGTTATATGTTCATACATTCAGATACAGAATAAATGAAATGTTTTATATTGAGTTAGACAATAAGGACAAAATCAAAAATATTATAATATTTTTGAATATATATAATATTTTTGACCAAGTACTGCAATATCGATATTTTGACTATTGTAAGGACTATTGGTGCGTTCACAAAATAAATACAATGAATGAATTTGTTGATAAATATCAATCATCAGTCATCTAGATATAATGACAAAGTGGGTAATCACAAATAATTGATCAGTCTGATAAATTCAGAAAATTATATACAGTATAATAATAATAATAATAATAGTAATAACTTTATTTATATAGCACCTTTTAAAAACAGTTTACAAAATACTTTTATAGATAAAGTAAAGACATACAACAAAGAGCAGTAACAAGGCTAACATTAACAAGATGGAAGCAGACAATGAAATACAGTAATGACATGATGAAAATATAAAAAAATAAAATAAAATATATTCAGGATATCGATATATTAGCTCATCAATATATTGCCCATTTTTTGTAAATTTGGTCAAGAGAAATAATTAAATATATCATTATCCAGTGAATCCAAACAATACACATATCCCCCAAATTAAATTAAAGTGAGTGTAGATATGATCAGCAATAAAAAAATAAAAAATCACTCCACATGTTATTATTGTTTTTTTATGCAAAGCAGAAAACAAAATGAATGCAGTAGGTAGCAGCAGCATTTTCAGTGTGACTTGTATTTGTTAATTGTGTTGTGTGTGTGTTGTTGCATTGAGCTGGAGCTGAGTGACAGACAGGGGGAGAGAGAGAGAGATCCTCCACCACCACCACCACCACCACCGGAGCAGGAAGCTGCTGCTGGGACTACCGTGCTGGTGAAGACAGAGCTGCTTTGCTTTGCTACAAAACAACGTCGACATCAGTAGCAGCAGCAGCAGCAGAGAAGAAGAGAAGAGGAGAGAAGAGGAGGAAGATATAATCCACCATAATGTAGAGCAGACAGCAGCACAGAGGACAACACAGGCACAAACTGCTGCAGCTACCAGCTTTGGTGAAAACAGAGGCGTTGTGTTTTTTGTACAATTTGCATGTGGAAAATGAAGGAGCTGAAGGGCTGCGGTATGCGGTCCTCGGTGGGCTTTCTGTCCCGCAGAGAGCTGACCGGGCAGCCGATCATGAAGGAGGAGTTTCAGCGGCGCAGGTTGGCCGGCTGCACGAGCCTCTACAAGAAGGACATGCTCGGACACTTCGGCTGTGTTAACGCCATTGAGTTCTCCAACAACGGAGGGGAATGGCTAGTGTCTGGTAAGTTGATGCTAAAGTTAGCTTAGCCTTTTTCTGAGCTAGCAGGGCTAATGTCAGTCTGCACACAGCCGAGCAGCAGCAACAGCAGTAGCAGCAGCAGCCAACCCCTAAAAAACTAAACCATAACCCCCTCCTCCTCCTCCAGGATCTGTCCCATATGTCAGCCTCATAACAAAGATCACTTGTGCATGTTTTCTTGGTTCTGGTTGGGGTCTAATCGAGGCTACCTCCTTGAAATCACAAAGCTATTTATGCTCCTCTGAGAGGATTAAAAACAATCATTTGGCCTAGTATGACAGTCTGAGGTTTGCCATTTTTTTTGTAGTGTGCTGAGGATGTTTACTTTGCACAATGAGGGCTGCTGTTGACTTAAAGTAGTCCTCCACTCAAAAAATGTTTGTTTTTTACTTGTTGTTGCTACACTTGGATATTTGAGCTTCACTGTGCATAATGATGTATGTGCAGAGGTTGGCAGTAAAGGGCTGTTTTCACATTTATCTGCTTTATTGTGAAAAGTTTCTCAGCTCATTTTTAAAGGTGGGTTTATGAGCAGGATTTGTGACACCATAACTATATTTTAATCCAACCTGCTCTGATGTCAAACCTCTTGTGCACATCCACTGAGGAGGCTTTTACACTGATCTGCACCCAGATCTGAGAGTACACTTGATCCCAAAGTCCAGTTTGTTTGATTAGTGGGAACACTGTGTACTAGGGCGGGGTATCGTTTAAAAAATTATAATACTAATACCAATCCAAGTATCCATCAAGTGATACTGATGAAACTTGGGTACTTCATTCAATACCAATCATTTGAATAGTAGCAGTGAATTTCATAAAATGCCACCACTCCTCCACATTTAAATGATTTGAATGAAGTGTATATTGAAAGTATTTTTTATTATGAATATTTATTACTGGAAGAACACTTGTGTTGATTAGCTGTGAGCAAATCCATACAAGTAGTCATGTTTTCTAGCTCTGGGTGCGAAAAGGATTGATTGCAGGTATCGTTTGACGAGAGGCGTATCGATTTATTTTGGTCGATACCTTGAAGGTATTGAGTACTGATACCCAGCCCCACTGTGTACCGTACATGGCATGGATCAGCCTGAGCACGGACCAATTAACTAATCCAATTAAAACATTGGTCTTGAGTACGGTTCATGTGTATTCAGGGGTTGCTTTCAAACCTCAACTTTGTGTGAAAATTACTGCACCAAAACATGGAAGTGGACTAGAAGAGTCTGTTTGTAGTTTGCAGATCTACACAACACGTCCACTTCACTACGATACACACCCCTGACCCCTAACCATGACCATCTCACTGCTCGTGCCTAAAGATAACTAAGTGGGTGTGCTGTGCAGATAAGACCTACTGGAGTTGGACTGCTATTAAGAATACAACGTCATAACTAGTGGACAGTCCCGTTCAAACATGGCTGCATAAAGGATCTATGAGAGGGTCGTTGTTGACATCCTGGGCTTAGGATCTTAGGATTGTTGTGCTTTTCTGCACAGGAGCGAAAACTGAAACAGGTAGTTGATGATGGAAGTGTGCTTTTCTTTTTATTCTTCCTACCGTACGCGTGTGCAGATATGTAAGTGTACTCAGGCATGAAACAACATCACTAATGTTGAAGCTGAGGGGGGGGGCAATCGCACTCAGCCACAGTACGAATCAATTGTACCAAATATGAAAACGCTCTGAGACATTACAGTGAAGTAGGAAACATCTTGAGTCCAGTAAATAATATAAATAATACAAATTTGCATCAATTCAATCAATATACACAAAACTTAAATTATTGTTCCAAGCAATTAGAGAGTATTTTTTTTGGAGGGAATCCTAAACTAGTAGCTGTGAGATTAAAGTACAATATTTCCTTTATTTATATCTTGAATTTTCTAAGTATAAAATAATAATAAGTTGAATATACCTCAGAGTTATACTTGAGTACTACTGGATACCACGTTTTGTTATTACACACATTTTGAGGTGGATTATTTTGGAATATCAGACACACATTATTGTCCCAAGCAGATTATTTATATATGTGTCTTATTACATATCTGGGAAGGATCTTTAATCTTTATGATCTTAACTCCTCCTGAGCACCTTGTTAACTTTGCCACCTTGATGACTGACAGATTTATACCTTTCTTGGCTAAATGAGTTTAATTATTAACTCTGGTGGAGAATGAACATGAATGACTGCTGCTCATGATCAACGTGTTGCACCACATGCATGAAGCAGAAGTAGCTTTTGAGTAGGGCTGCGACTAACTATTATTTTTTATTATTGATTCATCTGTGGTTTATTTTCTTGATGAATCATTTCACCTATAAAGTGGCCCAATATGGGGAAAGATGTTGATGACTGTTTCCTAAAGCCCAAGGTGACATCATCAAATATCCTGACCTAAAGTCTGTAACGTAAAGATATGTTAAATGTCGTAAATTACTAAATAAACCTTAAAATATTCACATTTTAGAAGCTGGAACAAGAGAATATGGACATTTTTCCATTAATTGGTTGTCAAAATAGTTGGTAATGAATTTTCCGTTAATGGACAAATCATTGCAGCTGTACTTTTAAAGACATGCATACAGTTAGAGCTGCAGCAACTAATCATTATTTTTTATTATTGATTATTTTCTTGCTTAATTATTTAGTTTAGTCGACCAAATGTCAAGAAATGGTGAAAAATGTTGATCACAAGCATAAGATGTAACTTAAAATGTCTTCAAAGATATTCAGTTTACCGTCACATTGGACTAAAAAAACTAAATATTCACTCATAAGAAGCTGGAACCACAGAATACAAATGGTTAATCGATTATCAGAATAGCTGCAGGTTAATTTGCAGCTCTACATACATCTCATTCACATTTGTAACTTTCTAAAACTGTTTGGTGTCTACAGGTGGAGACGACCGCCGGGTGCTCCTGTGGCACATGGAACAAGCCATCCATGCTCGGTCCAAGCCTGTGAAACTGAAAGGAGAACATCTGTCCAACATCTTCTGCCTGGCCTTCGACAGCACCAACAAGAAGGTCTTCTCCGGTGGTAAGAGCTATAATAAAAACTAGATCTGGTTTATGCTGCTCTGTCACAACAACCAAACTTCTAAGTCCTTGACCTAGAAATGTAAGTGTTGTTTGTCTGTCAGCGGCCAGATCTGATTAAATTAGAACATTTTGATGCACTCGCGATGCAACTCATAACAAGAAGCCACACTGCGAGTATAATGCAGTGAGATAAATGTTAAAGATCTGAATGAAACCTGATCTGATCAGAAGTAACTCTAGTACATAAAGTGTTTAAATGGTACATTACGTGCATTTAGGTAGCTGTCGTTATTCTGCATATTTCAGTGCACTAGAGTAATGTTGGGTCTAAATTATGAATAGGAATGTCAAAATTTTTATAATGCTGAAGTTGCATAAGTATAATATTTTGAAAGCATGTGGTTTGAGCCTTCCCACTGCTATGCAAATATATCTGTTGGTCTGATGACGCAGTTTTAAAGATTTCATTGTTTGTTGAGAGATAACTAACCAACCCACTCATTTTCTCCACACCTGGAGACAGTTTTGCATATCAGCACTTAGACTGAGGATGATACTGAACACCTGCATTCCTTCTTTCCCTTCACAATTTGTCTGTCGGCTGTTTTTTTTTTTTTTTTAACAGGAAATGATGAACAAGTGATTCTTCATGATGTTGAGAGGTGGGTTAAATAACTTTCATACCTGTAGTGCGCTGTACGTTTTAATTACACTGTGCATGTAAAGAGTTGAAAATTAGCAATAGTTATAAATTGCATCTATCAAATAAAATTAAAATTCAATTCAATCACTGCAGCATCACAACATATTGGTTTTTTTACCCCTCCTGTTGTCCTCGGGTCAATTTTGAACCAAGAGGGCGACCCAAGGAAATGAATTGGTTGTCAAAATAGTTGGTAATGAATTTTCTGTTAATGGACAAATCATTGACGCTGTACTTTTAAAGACATGCATACAGTTAGAGCTGCAACTAATCATTATTTTGACAGGCATTAACTCAAAACTTTGGTATAATTTAATTAAAATGAGTCCTGTTGATAATACTTTCCAAAAATATGTGTAAAACCTGTTGAAATAAGTTGGAATGAGGTTGGCTTAAATGGTCTAACACAGAATTGGGTGATAATTTATATCTTATGCTTTATAAACAGTCAAAATAGACCAATTTTTTGTCCTCTCAGGTCAGTTTTGACCCTAAAGGTTGACAGGAAGACAACAGGAGGGCTACAGGTTTATTTTTGGCTTAATCACTTTGCTAATGTGCTTGCACTGAGAACTAATATTTGAATGATTGTTGTTTTTCCAGAAGGGAAACTCTGAACGTGTTCCTGCACATCGATGCTGTGTACAGTCTGTCCGTCAGCCCGGTCAATGACAATGTGTTCGCCAGCTCGTCTGATGATGGACGCGTTCTTATCTGGGACACTCGTGAGCCGCCTCATGGAGGTAAAAGGAAATGCCATGTATGACCGTGTACAGCTCATTGGTTGGTAATAATAATAGGATTTTTATAGTTAGGTCAGGAATCAATTCAAAGCAGAGCCGTGTTTTAAGTTAGGGTTAGGGTTATGTAGTCGAAGCGTGTGGGGGGGAAAAGCAACTTCCTAATGACATTAACAGTTTTAGATATCTCAGATTGCTCATCGTCTGAAAATATACTCTGCTGGAATATGAGAGGCTTACAATGGATTAAGAGATGGTTATAGAAAAAATAAAAAAATCATGTGGCCTCAGCCTCGAAGCTTTTCTGCTCTGAGAGATAAATTAGTGAAAGACAAGACGCTCATATTAGTAAAAAGCTCCGTGGATCAGAGTAATAATTGACTTTATTTTAAAGATGTTTTTTTCTACATTTTTTATTGGATAATGTGCAGTTAACCCTTCATCATACCAACATAAATAACATAAGAACTACAGGCTTGGATCACATTGGACTCCAAGAATAAACTACTACAAAGCATCATCGCAAAATGTTTACTAATTTCTTCTCACAACAATATTAGTTATGAAATTAATGTAATCTGAAAGAAACTGATTATTATTTCAGGTTAATTTGTATTGTCTAAATATTGTCTAAAATGAAAATATGCTTTTATTTAATACAAATTGCAACTTTTAACCCAAGTGCACATCTTACCACACTGCCTTCAAAATGAGTGAGTGCCCCGCTCCCCCTGATGCTGTGTGATACTTTAAATGGCAAACATTAAGTCATTAAATAGTTCCAGCTATTAAAACTGCATAGGTGGAATTGTGTACCAATGTGTTTGAGTCCCTCAGGACCCCAGTAGATTGGTATTTTTAAAAAGCATTTATTAAAATAGAACAAAAAAACAATGATATGAAGTCATTAGGAACAAACTGAATGTCAAAGTCATGAAAAAGTTGGAATGATAGAATAAAGCAACTGTGAGATATTACAAAGGGTAAACCTCGGGGGTCTGTGCGTACCCCAGTCGGTAGGATTCAGGCTAAATGACTGGAATCAAACCAGTGACATTGTGTTTATATGACATGCTCAGTAACTATTCTGTTAGCAGCATGTTCCTAAAATTGACTTTCTTAAAATGAGAATATCTATTTTTGTATTTATCTAACCAGGAAAACCTCATTTTCCTGAGTGTCTTGGCAAAGATAGGCAGCAACAATGATGAATAGAGACAATCGACATAAAAATAGAGCACAGTGTCAGAGTGAAAACATGGCAGTGTCCGTCATGAAGTAAACTGATCAAATATTACAACCTGAAGACCAATAGATTCTTTAAAACAACCCAACGGCTGTATAGATGAACATGAGAGTGATGAACACAGTAGGTTGTAAAACAGTGGAGCCTGACAGATAATGGGTTTTTGGGTTTTTGGGGCTTATGTTGAAATTGGGATATTGGGAATAAAAAATATATTGTATTGATATACTGGCTAATAGTCTAAATATATAAACACACAGTTTTTGAAGTGATCCCTTAAATATCAAACACAAAGATATATAATATAGGTATGATATTTTACAGTTTAACAATAAACTTTATTGTCCAAAATGACAACAGTGCACTGAAACAGTAAACTTCACTGTAAATGTAAATGTGCATAAATAGAACTATATATAGGTGTGTGTGTATATATAAACTTGAATTAAGAAAAATGATCAAATGTACATATAAAAAATATACCCTACAACATATACACTGATACTGATATATCTGGGTTGGGCTAATATTGGGTGCTAATATCAGCCGACTGATGTAGCGGTCAGGCTCTATAAAATAACCCTTAAAATCATCGACAGCCACTTTTGAAGGCCGACAGATTATCGTAGCCAGTAATTTGAATTCCTGGAGAGAAACCAAATCAAATCAAATTGTTCCAGGCAGAAAATGAACCTTTACAATTGTCTGAGTGATAATAAAAATCCACAACCACAGCTCGTCTCTAAAGCATGTCTGCTCTCGTGGCTGTGATTGAAAACTCCTCACAGAGAATCATGCCGTGTATTTTAAGTGGCTCTGTTGCACTGAAATGGGCGCATAGTGCTTCCTGATGGGACTTGGTGAGACTTGTTGTTAACTTTAAAAATGCAGTGGATCATCTTGCATGACATTCACATCCGTCTATTTTAGAAGCTCTCCTTGTGGCCAAGTTGGCCTAATAATACATTTAGCAGAAATCAGTCTGCCGTAACTGCCAGCAGGTGTTTTTATGTCGCTCTGTTACAGCACTGAAGTCCCAGTTTAAAACGATGAAGTAACACAGAAATGTTTTATAGTGGAATGTTATTATCAATTTTACTGTAATGGCCATAAAGGTAATGCATCAGTACTCCTATAGCCTGGAGATGTTTGGAGACTGTGATGTAAGAAAATGTCTCTTCTGCTACTATTTAAGAGGAGTGCAACAGAAATTCAACATTACATAATAAAAAAAACATGATTTTTTTTTTCTAGCATGAATCTGACCAAAATAGATGAGATCCACAACAGAAGCCCCTCAGTGTTAATAATCATCTAATTTGAATGTTTTTTTTGATTATCTCGTCCTTTTAGAGCCTTTCTGCTTGGCCAGTTACCCCTCCGCCTTCCATAGTGTGATGTTCAACCCCGTCGAGCCCCGACTGCTGGCGACCGCCAACTCCAAGGAGGGCGTTGGATTATGGGACATCCGCAAGCCACGCAGGTTTGATTTTTTTTTTTTTTTTTTTTTTTTTTCCTGCTTTTTATATTTTGACCCAGTTTTTCACATAAGATGAAACTTTACTGTTTCCCCTGGGGAAATTAACTTTTGTTGCGGCAGCAGTGAAAATTATAATGGATTACAAACACACAAATAAACCACAGAGGTAATGAAAACAGTGAAAAAATAAACCCAATTAGAAAAAATAAAGCAATTAAAGTAGGAAAATGGACTAAAATAATTGTGAAGTTATGTAAATTTATGCTGCTGAGAATTTCTTCCCATAAGAAGTTTGGAAAGTGGCAGAAAATGTATTTATGTCCATTAATACGTTTATATTGTTACTTAAATTTAATGTTTGATAAATATTTTATTTGATCATGTGATTGAAACATTAGAAAGGAAATTCAATATTTTAACATTAATGTTATTTGGAAAGTTTGATGCTTAGAAATGTTGAAATTGAAAAAGAAAATTACTTGAAAATCTGTGTTTTATATTTTAAAGTATATATATATATATATATATATAATATCTGGATATATATTTATTTTATTATAGGATCTATTTACTGTCTGCAGAGAGTAAATGTTTCTCAGAGATGCTTCAGTCTGAGGAACGGCTCTTATTGTGATGCAGACTAATCCTGATGATGTCCACCAGGTGGCGCTGCTGTCTTACCATTTACTCACCACTCATCCTCTTACAGTTCGGGGGACTTTCTCAATGCAAAAACCAAATGTTTATACCAATAAAATGACTGTGAAAACACCAAGAGGACTCAGAGCGTGTTTACACTCTCAGGATAGAGTTCAGTCATTAGTATCAGTTGTAAAAGTAACACTGACTCATTTCTCTTCCTCCTCTGTTGGCTCTGAGGGAAAGTTCCAGTTACTCAATTCATAATTTTAAAAATGTCTCACAGTTTAAGAATGAAGTCAAATGCCTGTTTTATTCATGAGTGTTATAAGTGGCTTTAAAGTTCAGATAAGCTACAGACACACATATCAAGAAATCTCTGAGTAATCTCGTGTTTACCAACCAAACCAGTCTGTAATCACTTCATACCAAAAGAATACAAAGAAAAACAAGCGTCAAAAGACAGGAAGTGTTCCTGCTCAACAACTGTTTCATTAACCCTCGTGTCGTCCTCCCAGGTCAAATTGACCCCATTTCTTTTGACTGTTCCTTCCTTCCTCCCTTCCTCCCTCTTTCTTTAATTTTTCCTTTGTTCTTCCCCTCCTTCCCTCTTTCTCTGCTCCCTCCTCCTTCCATACTTCCTTCCTTCCATCTGTCCTTCTTTTCCTTCCTTCCATCTGTCCTTCTTTCCTTCCTTCTGTCCTTCTTTCCTTCCTTGCATCAATCCTTCTTTTCCTTCCTTCCTTCCATCTATCCTTCTTATCCTTCCTTCCATCTGTCCTTCCTCCCTTCTTTCCTTCCTTCCATCTATCCTTCTTTTCCTTCCTTCCTTCTGTCCTTCTTTCCTTCCTTCTGTCCTTCTTTTCCTTCCTTCCTCCTTACTTCCTTCCCCCTTTCTTCCCTCCCTCCTTTACTTCCTCATTCCTTCCTTCCTTCCTTCTTTCCTCCCTTCCTTCCTTCCTCAGTCCTTCCTTGATTTGAGGACAACAGGAGGGTTAAATAGTGGTTAACAGAGATGAACTTCTCTTCTTGAAGCTTCAATTTGTGATTTGTGAAGATTAAAAAAATGAGGATTGGTAGACAGAAACCTTAACTTATGTGATGTTTTCTCTTCTTCTGTCCCCTCAGCTCACTGCTGCGTTACGGAGGCAGCATGTCCCTGCAGAGCGCCATGAGTGTTCGCTTCAACAGCACCGGCACTCAGCTGCTGGCACTTCGGCGCCGCCTGCCGCCCGTCCTCTACGAGCTGCACTCACGCCTGCCCAGCTTCCAGTTCGACAACCAGGGCTACTTCAACTCCTGCACCATGAAAAGCTGCTGCTTCGCCGGGGACAAAGATCAGGTTGGTCCTCGGGTCACATAGACGCTAAAAACGAACTCGTCTTATAACAATAGAAAGTTAACAAACAATCATTATCCTCAAAATCAAAGCAGAACACAGTAAAAACACAACGAGGGAAGCAGATTGTAAGGCGTCCATTGTAAATCCTAAAGATGCCAACTTTAACAAAAATAACATACTGTATATATATCAGACTTACATAAATATGTATGAAATGTGATACAAGACGTCTGAAATGTTCCATTGCATGCACATGTGCAGCCATAAAATAAATGTCTTAAATATAATATATAGTGTTCATTGTAGCGTCTGATAGAGCAACCAGATACTGAATATCGAAGTGATGTCAAAGAGTAAAAATATAGTTTTATCTGACTCTGTGGTTACTTAAAAGGAAACTTTTTAGGAGAATATTGGGAACATATGGGATCAATAGAAAGAACAAAAATAGAAGAATATATTGTTTCCTTCTGTGAAATTGGGACATTTGGGTGTTGGAGGAACACCAGAAGCGGCTGGACTCAGCCAATGGTCCTCCCATAGGTCCTCCTCAGACATGACATCACCTCACAGTTATGTTTATTATGTTAACATTATCCTCTGGTGTCAGCAGAGCTCATGAAGGCTTAAAGAATGATCCTCTACATGGCCGAAGGTAGTTTTTAAACGTTACATAAGAGCGTCGTCATGGTGAGGTTGCTGGTTTGAATCCGCTCACCTGATGCTGAAGGTAGACGAGATAACTGATAGTCACAGAGGAGCTTTAGATCGAAGCTATTGATCTCTGATTGATCAGCAGAGACAGTAGAAGGGTCTTTTCTCCAGCTCACAGTTGTCTTTGAGTGTGGTGATAACAGTGATTTAATTAGTTTGTCCTATAAGAAAAGAAAAACCAAAGAATCCCTCTCATTGATTGTGTTTCTCAGTATACTGTATGTGCAAAGTTAAAGGCCTTTTACCCTCAAATCATTATATACATAGATTAATACATTGTATGCAACACTTTAGTCTGAAAACTGCATTTCAAAACATGATTAACCTTTTTATAATTTGTAATACGTATGTCTTTAAGTAAACTTATATAATAATTCAGTCATAGTGCAGCTGTATTACGTGTATTAAAATATCTGTTAATCAATTTGAGAGCGGTGGCTGGTTTCAATCTTGGGTTTTGAATATCTGTTTGAACATTTAGCTCAGGGATTGTTCCTGTTAGAAACATTTTTATTACATCTCTGTTCTAGCTTCTAGCAGCGTTTCATTAACATTTTATGGATGCTGTTTTTACTATTGGGTGTACATTTGGGTATTAGGCATCAGGAGGAGTTCAGTTAAATAATGATAATGAATTAAACATGCAACTAAATACATGATCTTCCTTCTCATAGCTGTTGGATTTTATAACTTTTTAATTGTCATACCTTTTTTAAAAGTTAACAGTTTTGAGTCAAACAAACTTGCTACAGCTGCCTTGTAGAGTTACACTGATGTCTTAACAGAGCTGATTTTACATCTGATATTTGTTTATCGCAACAAAGTACAGTCCAGAAATGAATATCGGCAGAAATATCATTATCATTATTACATCACTTTTTGCATTTTGAATTGTTATATATTGAATTCCCATCAGCCACAGACCAAAAACATGTAAGTTAGGTTATTGGTGACCCTCATTTTGTTGTAGATATGAATGCATCTCTATAATACATGTTTGCCCAGTGTTAGCAGAGAATGCCTCCAGCTCCCTCGTCACCCTTTAAGCAGCCAAGCAAAATGGATGGATGGATTTATTGAATTTGCCAGCTTTACCAAAAATGGACAATATAGTGTTCTTATCTTACCCATAAAACGTTTCTCTTTTGTTTTTCTATAAAATGTCATTGGTAGAGTTCACTCCCACTCTCACATAACTACGTGTGACCACTTGACAGCCGCACACTTTCAGTCTGACATCAAAACCAAGACGTGCAAATTAAATCTTCCATGGACCGTACGTGTTACATGTCAGTTTTAGTATGAGAGGAAATAAGAAGATGTGGTGAGATGAACCTTTACATGTGACAACAGGACGCGATAGAGGTTTGACCAGATGATTTTACATGCAGGAACTTTATCCCACCGTACCACCATTTCTCTCTCAGCACTCCCACTTCTCAGAAACGTCGTCATACAGACCCAAAACCACAGACACTGGAGGATTTTCTCAGAGTGGTGTGAAAGCAGAGGTAGAAAGTTGCAACCTACCAGATTAAATTGATGGAAAGGAAAGAAAAGGGGGAGTTATGGGTGTGACATTCCTACTTGACGTGTCCTCTGGGAACCTGAGGCGTAGCACACAGGTGTTCACTTGAGACTTTGCTCATGTGCCCTGAAGCTACTATTATCTGAGTAACAGTCTATGTATTTAAGGAATAATGATTTTTCATCACCACACATGTGGCATGTACGTCTTCATCTAAAAGATAAGGATGATTACTGTTTTTCAAGTAATTACAAGTGAGTAAAAGGGTTAAAAAGTGAAAATGGATATTCTCTGCAAAGTCTAGCTGAATATTTACAGAAGAAAATTAAAGACATTTGTTTAAACGTTTGGCTGATAAGACTTGACAAGACAATGCCTAAAAAAAATGCAAATGATTTAACAAAAATGTGCCTCAAGATGGTAAAATAAGGCTAGACAAACATCCAGCTTGAACAGAAAGACGGAAAGAAAGAAGGAAGGAAGAAAAATGGAGGGAAAATACTTTTTAAAACCAACCAAACCAACCTCTCGCCAAATACTTGAAAGAAAACATTTTATAAACCTAAAAATTGGCAAATCAAACAGCCAGGCATGTCAGTGCTGGAATAACTAACCCATTACAGAGAAAACAGTTTCTAGCTCTTATTCTTCCTCTACATGTTGCTTTAAAACATGTATGTGTAAGAACAGAAAGCATCCACCACTATCCAACCCTGCTCCTGTCAGAACTTACCTTAAGCGACAGGTTTAAGTGAAACCATCTGTTTACAAAGTCTAATAACAGTTCAGCTGAGGAGCAGGAGCTGTGCTGAGGTCAGACTGTCATGTCATGTCAACATGGCGTTTGATCGCTTGTTAGGAGACACAGCACCGTGATAAGATCTCAACCATATATTGAATCCCCAGGGTTTGTCTCTCCCAGTGTGTATTTAGATCAAATTTACCTTTCTCTTGAGGTTTGTGCTTAAAATCACTAAAACGTACTTTTGTTTTTTGTTTTCCCTCAGTACATTTTGTCCGGGTCAGATGACTTCAACCTCTACATGTGGAAAATCCCAAAGGATCCAGAAGCAGGTGAGTTATTCAGTCTGTCTGCATGGGCCTCGTATTTATGTGGATGTGTGCTTATGTTCAGTAGTATAATTTAATAACCCTGATATTCCCAAGGTGAGATGGTTAAATCTTTTCTGTCTCTGCACAGTAGTGGAACTTTTTTTTTTCTTTGTTGTCTTTGTGTTTTTTGGTTTGTTTAAGTTCTCGCTGTTCACATTCGAGGGCTTTTTAAAAGAAATGAACGACGACTTGTTTGCGGCTTGTTTGTCGGATAAAGTTTTGGTGCCGACAATCAGCAAGGTTAAATATTTCAGTGGCGTCTGAGAAGGCAAAACAAACCTGATACCAGCTGCTGTAGCTTTTTAACCACAGATGGACTTCTCTGCGCTCATTCAGCCCAGACTTTGGTTTGTCCTCAGTTAATTTGGTCAAAACATACCTTCCAGACATGAGTAACTATCAGATATCCTTTATCAACATCTGTCTCAAATCTGAAAGTATTTCTCTTGGAATATTAAAGGCTAAATAAATAACCACCAAGTAGAAAAGAGAAAAAATATCTTAAGCTATAATTTGTTAAAGGGGACATGTGCACATTGTTAGCTCTATATTTATATACTGGGTCTCCACTAGAAACTCTTTGATGAATTACAGTAATAAAAAGACTCATATAACTTATATAACTTATACTGGCCCTTAATGCAGCCCCTCAGCTCAGCCTCTGTATGAAACAAGCCGTTTTACCTCCTGTCTCTTTAAGGCCGCCCTCCCAATGAGCATGCTCTCTTCGGATTGGTCCGCTTCAGGAAATTGCCCCCTGAGCAGACTTCTGGAGGCTACATTAACAAATAATAGGAGCAGGATTTAACTCCTTTTTTCTTGTTCTTTACTTGAAATGTCAACTTCTCAAGTACATTTTCACCGAAATATGAGAACATGGAGTGATTTTAGCAACAACCTGAACAACAAAGGAACGGACAGCTGATGAGGAAATAGGGGTAACATTTCAAATTTAGCTTTTGGCTTCCAAGGAACATTTTTTCATACGGTCACAGCAAGTTTATCGTACATTTTTCCCCCTGAAGATTTATTTTTGGGCATTTATTTGAAAGTAGATGGCATAGAGAGAGAGAAGAGAATGATATAAAGCAAAGGTCTCTTGCTGGAACGCTCAAACGAGAGATGCTGCGTTTATGCAGAATGTGCGGTATCTACTCAGCTACCAAAGTACTCCCAAGTTTATGGACCTTTGACCATGTTTAACATAGATATCCTACATCTTAACAGCATAAAAATAACAGAACATCACTCAAGTAACCCTCAAAAACTTAATTAGGGCTGTTTGGGTGTGTTTTAATCAGATTTGTTTGACAGTGATCTACGAAAACCCATAAACTGTCATCCTGATTGGTGCACAGAAACACGTGACATCATCTTTTCCCCAATTGAGTTCCACCAACTTGAGACGAGAAGATCACAGAGGGGAAAAAAACCCGACCGAAAACTGTTCCAACTCGGGCATAAAATAGCGTGTTTATGTAGGATCCTGTTACTCACAGTAAGAAGCTTGAAGGCCTTTTTAAGCACTCGAGTTTTCTTGAATTTTTAATGTTCCCACCTGCCCAAACTGACCAAAAAAAAAAAGAAACGGTAAATGCTGAAAAGTAAGAATTAAAGCCTACACATGCCGTATGCTTACTGCGAACACGCCTCAAATCTAATTACACTGGGAAGAAAATCCCACCAAAACGCAGCCATCCAAGATTGCGGTGGTTTTCTAGCTCTGTGGCACCTCCTGACACATTTATGGATTTCATTTTCCTGCGGAGTTACTCACACTGAAAATATGTGCGCCAGACCTATTCGGTGTCAGACTAATGGCACACTACGAGGATTACATTACTGTTCTTACTACTGTTGTATTTCACAGTCTGTGTTTTCTGGAAGAAGATCCAGAAGCAGGTTTAATAATTGTGGCTGTGTTGCTTGAATGTGTTTGCCTCAATAAATCTCTGTCTTATGTTTTTTCTCTTTGGCTGCTGTGTGTTTTATGTGTTTTATCAGCAAACCCACATCCTGTTGTTCTGTTCTTTTTTTTTTTTTTTTTTAAAGGCGGCGCTGGTCGTGTGGTGAACGGGGCTTTTATGGTTCTAAAGGGTCACCGCTCTATAGTGAACCAGGTCCGCTTCAACCCTCACACCTACATGATCTGCTCCTCCGGTGTGGAGAAAGTCATCAAGGTCAGTTAAAGAATATAAATCCACACGTCATTTTTTTTCCCCCCTCCAGAAATACTTGATTAAGTCATTTTTTTGAGGCTTGGATCAGATCCCAAAAGGTGAGTAAGAGCTTGATGGATGGAGGAAGATGTAGCGGTTACATTTTTTTTTTTTTTTTCTGTAAGTGTACATCCCGACATTTAACTCCTCAGACGTTCAGAGAGTTAGACGTGCCCTCAAGTGAGACATTGATCTCAGATGATACAGCGCAGTAACTGACAGAGCTCTGACTTCCCTGTGTGTAATAGATGGATTTCTCCCGATCATTGACTGTAGTCTGAAACAGATGATAGTGTCCAAAGCTGGGTCACAGGAAGACTGAAATGGTTCAATAGATACAGTATTTCAGAAACCAGACCCAGACTATAATATACTGCCAGGCTCTCTATAGTTATTGTATGGTAGCCTGGATCATTGTGTGATAGAGGGCTCACCGGTAAGTCTCTAAAGTTCCCACTGCAGCTCAGATTTGAGCAGTCTGTAACATCTGTATTTTTAAAATTAAAACCATAAATCCATCATGTTATATTTCTTACAATAAAACCTCCGCTGTTATTCTTCTCAGTCTTCTCAAGCAGCTCATTTTGATCTGTCGATGTCTTCGATTTCATTTTCAGACCCGAAACAACTTAATTTATCTCAATTGTACCGCAGAAGCTCGAAGCCCAAATCAGTGATAAACACACACACACACACACACACACACACACACACACACACACACACACACACACACAGTCGATAAGGAAGAAAGTAATAAATAACTTTAATCACAAAGCTTAAAACTATGAAGGCTGTAAACTTTTGAAAAAATTGGATGTGGAATAGTTAATAAACACATTCATTATAATTATAAATGCCAAGCAAGCAACAATCTAAAAAGATACACAAAGTAATGAGGCCATGCAAGCATAAAAAAGCATTAACACAACACCCCTAAGAGGATTTGAAAAGTCGGACAGCAGAGAGGATAAAAGACTCTGAGAGGAGTCTGCTGTTAAAGAGCTACTCATCTCAGCATAAAGGTTTTTACACTTTGTGGAATAACGAGCACAGCACAACAGCAGCTGTGTGTTATGATTCTTATTCACTTCTACACATCACTGAGCGATGATGATGATTCACCGTATTGTCCTGGTGTTGACCTTGTGCAGAGATTAGGCAGCTTTTGATGACTTCTCACCGTTGTATGACTGAGTCTGTTCGTGCATCATCAGTCAGCTGACGGCCTTTGCTTACAGAAACAGAACATATTGATTTGTTAATCTTTACTCTTATGAGTGAGCATTCAGTTGCTCTTTTTTAGCCAGATAGATAAAACAAGCTAACAGACTGAGTGTTACAGGCTTAACGTCAGCATATAACAGTTGTTAGGTTGGATGGAAACTTGCAGCACAATAGTCTGATTAATGACTGAAGGCACACCTAACATCTGTCACATGGGCAGACAACATTAGTCAACATCATCTTCACCTCATGGTGCTACAATGATTTACCCTTGTGTACGTTTTTGTGCAAATATTGCTCAAACACTTTTTTACATCAGTAAATAAAATGGCATGCACATCCATATAGTTTAAACAGAGTGTAAATGTCTGAAACGCTCTTGACTCCTCAGACTATGATTTTCTCAGATTAAGGTAATCAGAATATGCAGTTTCTTATATAACAGGTTTAGTGTCAGAATATTATAGTACAAGTAAACCTTTTTGTAGTAGAAGAAACTCATTTATCATACTAAAGCATTCACACAACAGTGAGACATTTTTCTTCTTTTTTTTGCCCACACAGTAACATCAGCTCTCTGTTTTGTGTGTTTCACTGTGCAGTGTGAAAGCTGATACAGGTCCAGGTGTTCTGCAGTGAGAAGCAGTAACAGGGAATCTCCATAACTGCGTTCTCTCACTTTGACTTTTTCTCCTCATCATTTTTCATTTTGTCATTCTGGGGTTCCCAATCCGCCCAACTTTAAATCTTTCCTCTGTTCTCTCCACCCCCCCCCCCCTTTCCGTCCTTTCAACCCACCCCAGGTGTGGAGTCCCTACCAGCAGCCCGACAGTCTTGGAGACCTGGATGGCCGCGTGGAGGACAAGTCACGCAGCCTCTACACCCACGAGGAGTACATCAGTCTGGTGCTCAACAGCGGCAGCGGTCTGTCTCATGACTACGTCAGCCAGTCCATCCAGGAAGACCCACGCATGATGGCTTTCTTTGACTCGCTGGTGCGTCGAGAGATTGAGGGCTGGAGCTCGGACTCTGACAGCGACCTGAGCGAGGAGGCCATCATGCAGCTCCATGCCCGTGGCCGCCGCACTACGCGAGCTACACCAACGGCTCCTGTTGTTACCTCGGCTGCTGTTGCTGCTGCTGCCGCTGCTGTTGCTGCTGCTCATCACAGTGACTCCGATAACTCTTCCTCCTCCTCCCTGGCTGGACCGGATGCATCAGGAGGGGAAGAGCCAGCCGCAGCAGATGGCGAGGAGCGGCCGAGGAGGCGAAGCAGGCATCAGTCTGGCTTCCTGGTGAACGAGGACTCAGACTCAAGTGAGTTTTGGCTCGACCCCATGCCTCGCCCTCGCTCTCCGAGCCCCCGGGAGAACTCCACACTGTCTAGCCCCACCTCCTCTCCTTCACTTCCTGTTGGAGCCTCCAGCTCCTCGACTTCCACCTCCAGCTCCAGCAGTGACGACGAGGAGCGTCGCAGCGCAGTGAGGCGGCGCAACGTGATGAGGCGGCGACGCATGCATGTGGTCTCAAGAGCGGAGGAGCGACCCGAGTCTGTACAGGCTCTGTTTTCAGCGATCGACTCCTGCAGTTACCCGTCAATCTCAATCGATGACCTGTCTTCCTCCTCGTCCACCGAGGGACAAAACTCTCTGGAAGTAAAGCCCTGCATCAGCGGCGGCAGAAACGAGGACAAATGTCTGAGCCCTTCGGACTTTGTGTGTCTGAGCCCAGTAATGTCTCCTGAGAGTCAAGAGAATGAGGAAGGGAGTGACAGGACTGAGCTGGGAAGACATTCAGCTGCATCTCCTCCATCACTGGATGCACACAGGACTGAAGGGAGGGCCTTTTTAGACAGCTCTGACAGCGGAGAGGCGTGTAGCAGCTCGGTGGTTGTAGACACTCAGAGCCGACTTAGCCCTGGAGTGAATGGGCAGCACAGGACTGTGGTAGCTGGATACATGAGTGAGAACCTCCATGCCTCCTCAGAATCAGAGGAAGAGACGAGGCCACAGAGAGACGGGCCGTCCTCTCAAAAAGGCCCGGCACAGAGCGCTCTGAAACGGACTCATATGAGATCAGAAGAGTTCGAATCAGGATCCTCACCCTCGGAAAAGAAGTTAAAAACATAGTGACACGTTTTTCTCTCAACCCCGGAAATAAATCATTTGTTAACAGACTTAATTTAGGAAGTGGGTTTTCTATGGGTTTTTACAACTCACGCTTTTTCATTTTGCGTCCTTGTTGAAGTTGTGTGACAAATATGAACCTGCACTGCTGACGAGCAGAAGACATTAAGGATCTGAAAAAAAAGAAGATGCGGTTAATTTTTGTTTTAGAACAAATTAATTAGACTGTCGTCATTCTTGCGGTCAAACCACAGACGACATTAAAAGATGGCGAGTAAAAAAGACGAGCTAAATATTGTCGATAACAAAGATATTTTAAGTGAAGCGCTAGTCCTTTATTTTCCTGCAGCATCAGTGTTTCTTTCTCATGCTCTGGTTGTTGCAAAAAGCTCCACCCAGGATTTGGAGCACCTCCAACCATAACAAAAAAGAAAAAACAAGTCTTATGGAGGACAAAGGCTTTGCAGCATTTTAATTTCTTGTGTTTCACACTGAGCGTAAATCTGATTGGGTTTATTTTCATTTTTAAGTGATTCTCAGCTGAGACTGCTTCAGGGTGCCTGAAGAATTGACTGCGTCTCCATAGAAGTCCTAAGGAGCACCATTTGTTTAAGCTGTGCATTGAGAATGATGCTTTCAGTGTCTCTACCAATTGTTTTTGTCTCATTATCCAGCCCCTGGGTACCATTAAAAGCCAACGCTCGCTTTTGTTTCCTTGCAATTAAAGAACCATTTGTTCTCCAGTGATAATGCTACAACTTCTTCCTGCGGCTGCACTGATTTTACAGTCTGTGTGAATCCTGAGATATTTACTCATTCTGACCCATGCCTGTCTTGAAATACTGGAAAACAAGTTATTTTATTGTAGATTTTGACCCTCAAGTACCAACTCCTAACCAGGTTGTCATGGCAACACAGCCTCAACTCCCCTGTGAAAGAAATGTGAAGCCCGTTCAGTCGACTGTGACCCTGAACAACCGGTGTCGGCAAGTGTAGAAAATATTTTATTGAATGAACCAGAAGCCATCTTTGATTTGATTAACATAATAGTTGTAGCTTTTTTTTAGCAGTCGACACACATTTACATCGATGTGAATTACAACAGCGCTTCAGAAGAAAGTGAAAACTGTTTTATTACAGAACACAAATGTCCACATCTCTGTGCAAGAAACGGATATTATAAGTATAGTTAGATACAATACAGAAGTCTTGGGCCACTTTGAAAAAAATGACAGCAAAAGCCACAAGGTCCATTTTTATTGCTGTTGTGAAGCTTTCGGTCTTAACACATGATCTTCCTCAGCAGATAGAGTTATAGTGGGATTATAGACGTGAAGATTTTGAAGCACTTCTCTTTCTTTGTGTAACTTCAAGTTTTAAATACAGAAAATAAACAGAAAATATTACACATGACACATACAATGATTATAAATAGTCTGTCTCAATGGCTCAATAAGTGCGCCATTTTTGCCACCGTTTTCCACCTAAATCTGTTTGGAGGTGTATGGAATAAGTTATTTGCTCTAAGACATGTAGATGTTTTACAATTTTAACAAAAGTATCTGTGGTGGGACAGTTTTCTCTGGAGCCAAAAGCAATTCTTGTCTTTATGGGTTTAAACCTATGCCTGCTGAGGAAGATCCAGTGATAGAGTTGAAAGCCCAAGAATAGCTACTAAACGTGGTGATGTTTTGTGTTGTGTGTTGTTTCCAACGTTGAATATAAAGTTTCAATCTTTAAAAAGTGAATACAGTATGAGATGTCAGTGGTTGCAGCTCTACTTTATAAAGCGTTTCAGCGTTAAAGACTAAAGTTTCTCGGGTGGCCTGAGACTTCTTGCTAATCAGCTGACAACCTCTCTGCTGATATGCAATCAAACGATAAGCATAACACGTCTATGCAGTGCTGAGTATTGTAGTATCATATCCGCCAGGGGTGTAACCAAAATATTTGACATTCTGAGGTTGCAGTCCACAAAATCCACCCTCCACTCTGTTAATCATGTCTTAAATGTCTTAAAACTTCTCTTTTTTCACTTCTAGAAAATACAATTTATTTGGATAAATTATGAATCCTTTATGTATTTATTTAATTTGGCTTAAAAGTAGTCAAATTTAGATAGTTTGAGTCTAAAAATACTAGAATTGGCCAATTAGATAACCAGCATGTGTAACTGTTAAACTGTAAAACCCCCAAATTCATAAGAGACACGACCTCAACGCTCTGAATTGTAGCTGCTCGTCTGATGTCTACTGTTGGGATTTGGTCACTTAATTATCACATTTGGTCACCAGATTACATCAATTAGGTTGAATATTAAGTAGATTTACACCTTAAGGCAAAACATTCCTCAACAAGACAAGACATTGACCAGTCATGATGTGAATCACCATAAATGGACTAGTTTGATGTTTTTTCGCCTACTCAGATTCCCCTCAAACAGTGTAATGATTGTCCACGAAGGGCAATGATGTCATCGCCCGTCTGAGGAAACTGCGATGCCAGTTGTCTCCCGTCTACAGCCTGAACTATTCTTCACTCTCCTGCCAGACAAAAGCACACTACCAGAGGGCATACCAGTGGTTGTTAGGAAAGCTCACACACACACACACACACACACACACACACACTCACACACCAGACATTAAAAAAAAAAAGGAAAAACCCAACACGTGGTACAGTATCATGGGCTGGTGGGTGAAATTGTAATCTGAAGGCACACAGAAATTCAGTAGAGGGTTGTTAAATTGTTTGTACTACCCTTCTTTGTCAAAATAATCTCCTCTACTTGTTCAGACAATTTCTCAGTGTGGCCGTCACTTATCTGCAGGAAGTACAGTAACACCCTTCAGTTAACCCCCATGCTTCCCCTGAGACGAGGATTCAGAATAGGCATATTATATACTTCAGGGTTGTTTACATTGTGACTGGAGTGTGCCGGCTGGGTCGCGTATAGCTTAATGATTAATTACAGGCTGCTGATGTTAGAAGTGTATAGAGCCAGAGAAGCTAACAATACTTTATAATTACTTTACACAGGCGGGACATCAATGAAAAGTATTTGAAGAAGTTGATTTTTATGAATTCCTGTTTTAAAGCATTACGTCCCATATCTTTTACACTCACTCTTTGGCTGGAACAACACTTATTACTGAACTTACAATGCACTTTTTTATCTTTATTTATTCAGGGAAGGTTAACTGGTTATGAGTGCTCTTTTGCAGAAACACCCCTCCCTTATAGGTCACGTTCATAAGCAGGGGGGGTTACAAGGAGGCGGAGTACAACCACAGCCTTTGAGGACATCCAGTGAAGCAAGCATGGGTTTAGTCAGATGCACCACAATCGCATGGGAGGGGACATGATATTCTTTTCAGTTTCTTGAGTCAGATCCTGTGTTTGACCCCTTCAGCCTCCAGCAGAAGCTAGCCACCACCCACTGCTGCATTATGTCGCAAAAGGAGCAAAACTCTCCCCTCATGTCATGTCTTCTTATCCTCTGCTGGGTTGCTCCTATAGTCTGTTTGCTCACAGATGGTTGTTTGGCTCATGTTGTTTGACCACAAACCCAAACACATGTACAACTCAATGGGATTATCGTGTTCGTTCTGCACTATCCCATACAAGGCTTAGCTTTAACAGCAAGGACAGCTATTTAAGAATTCCCCTCCCAACATGACTGGAATACCTTGGGAATGTGCCAGAGACCAGTAAGAGCCAAACGCACCATCTCTTCACATGACCTGTGCCTCAGAAAGCAGGCTGGAGCTCCTGTGTGCCACTGACTCTTCAGGGGATATTCTGGGATTTTGCTGAATAGTATGATGTTGACGTCAAGTAGTTGGACAGGGTGAAATTTCTCCAGCATGTTCAAACCAAAGTGGTGGAGGTTGGAGTGTGCCACAAGAATAATTATACACATTTCAGTGGTTAATTATAATGAGTTAATTGATGCGTTTAATAAGCCATCATTTGCAGCAGGGGAAGGAAGAGGCTCTCTCATCAGCGCCTGTTGCTTCTCTGTGGGTTGGAGCTCTGTAAGTTTTTAGAGTGATGAATGAAACACAAAAAGGAACATTTGAAAGATTTTAGATTTCCCCAACAGTGTGTCAATATTTCAGCTACTACTTTGGTCCAGTCTGACATACTGTACCTCAGTAACTATTAGATGGATTACTGTTTAAGTTTGTCAGACGTTCATGATCCCCAGAGGAAGAATCCTGCTAACTTTCCTCAGGATGAGTTGTAATAAATATAGTGATCCTCTGATTTCTCCCTCTAGCGCCACCATCAGGTCAACCTTTTTACTTATCTTTGGTTTATGACTAAATAGCTGCAAAAGTAGTTGATTTATCATAATAGTTTCCATTTTGTCCAAGTCCAAACGTTGCACAGTGAAAATTGCAATTATAATCAAGTCTCGTGACAGTAAATAAAAAATGAAAGAACCAGGACAATGACAATAAAATAAAAATAAATACATTAAGAATACAGTACATTCAGTAAAAGAAACCATTATAATCATTAGAAAATTCAATTGAGGACCTTTACATTCAAAATATATTCAAACATCTTTAACAGAAAGTTTGAAATTATGTTAATTATGGTAATGAGAATTAAAATCTAGACATACGTCCTTAACATCAGCATATTAACACTGTAGTTAGTATAAGTTAAGCTTCACAGAGCCACACAGCTGTAAGACTATTGTTCAAATTAATTTCATTAAACCAATTATAAATTAATTAAATCATCTTTTATTTGAAGACAGAATAATGAAATAAGACTAATTAGTTGGCACAAGATAATAAACATAGCCTAATGAACATTCTTGCAAGTAGTTTTCCAAATACTGTAGCACAATCTAAATTTAATGAATCACTTTGTTTTTCAAATCCATCAATTATTTAACTAAATGAACTAATGAAAAAGAATTGAATTATCTCATTGGCACACTACAGGGCTCCACTCCCAACTAGAGCTGCAGTTCTGTCATAGACTTTTCTTTTGACCACCACGGGACTGCTGCCTCTGCTGCCTGCCTCTGCTGCCTCTGCACCTCTGCACAGGAACCGCAGCCTGCTCGGGGCTGGCAGTCTGCTCCCTGTCCGTGACATCACTTTCCCAAACATTCACCCAGTTTGTCCATATATGGAAGAGCACTCCACTTTCTTCTGACTGTCGGGACTATCCAGTGTCGGCATATCTTCCCTGCTGTGTGTGTGTGTATGTATGTATGTGTGTGTGTATGTGTGTGTGTGACAGAGACAGACAGACAGACAGACAAAGAGAGAGAGAGAGAGAGAGAGAGAGAGAGAGAGAGAATGAAAGGGGAGAGAGTTGGTTTACCTTACAAGGCAGACAGACCTGGCCATTGCCTCAGATGTTTACAGGAGCTGCCTTGACTCACCTTTCTTTCTGAATGACTGGAAACCTGTTGTGTGCAAAGCGCAGTGCAGTAATGTACTGTAACAAACAGTGGTGTACAGTAGGCTATCTGTATTAAGGAATGCTTGTCTAATCCCCCAAAACAAATGGGAAATGGCACGGAAACAAGCTGTCACGTTATTCCTTTTTCAGTATACAACATATTTATAATGAATTATCTGAGAATGAGTAATCCCACTATGTCGCTTTGAAGCTGGAAGTGGTGGCTGGCTCTGTAATTATATTTATTTACTCATGAATATGTGTCATAGAAGAGAAAATGCACTGCTGTTTCACCACAGTAATGCGAAGAGGAATTCACCAAAATTCACCAAACTATGACATCATTTCTCAAGACCATTTTTGGAAAGTGACTCTAGGCTACTGCTTTATACTCAAGCGCTGTATTTTAATACATGTTTAAGGTACTTGTACTTTCAGTTTTATTCTACCTTACACTTGTATTCCACATTTTGAGAGAAAGTTGTACTTTTTACACCTATGAGGTACAACATTAAAATGCTGCCTCCCATACTTCTGACTACATAGTCTAATAATACAACTCTCTGAAGAGGGCCATTTTGTGTAATGATGACTTTGGAGTATAATTTGTGGTAAAACTTGTGCAATTCTACGTAAATGACATTTTGACTGCAGGACTTCACATGTAATGAAGCACAGAACTAGTAGTTAGGAGTAAGTAAGGAATTAGACAACACAGTGGAAAGTACATTTACTTAATTACCGTACTTAAGTTCAATTTTCTTCAGTATTTTCATTATCTGCACTTCTACTCCATTACATTTATCCAACATATTCAGCCTTTACTTTTCAATTTAGATCTTTTTAAACCTGGTACACACTTTTGGATGCACTATAATAGATTAAACTACGTATATATAGTAGGCATAATTAGGACCACTAGCATGAACATTAGAATGCTGTTAACATATGCGTCAATAATAATAATAATAATCACATCTAATATTGGTAGTTTATCATTATTTTCTACTTATATATACTTAACTATCATGAGCAATGTACTCTATGTACTCAGTGGTGGATAAAGTATTCAGATCCTCTCTCAAGCACATTATTATCAGGAAAGTACTCCTTGTCACTGTATATATTATGTGAATCAATATTATTTCTGATGCACTACTGTGTTAATAGCACTTGAATGTTGCCACAGGTCATGTTAAAGTCAATTTGGTATATTTTATATCCCATATCTACAGTGCATTAGATCTTACATCACGTGGTTTGTATGTAAAATCTTCATGCAAAGTAAATACAGCTGTAAAACAAATGTAATGAAGTAAAAAGTATTATATTTAACTCTGAAATGTAGTGGAATACAAGTAAAAAGTGACTTAAAACAGAAATACTCAAGTTAGGTACAAGTATACTTAAAAATTGTACTTAATCCACTGCAGTTGCAGGACTTTTACTAATAACAGAGTACATATTTATTGTTGTATTGCTACTTTTAAGTAATACAACATAGGTTAATTAAAGGCTACACTACTAATAAGAATAATTACATACAGTGTTTCTTTTAGCTCTCTAAAAGTTCCCAGTTTTACAGCTTTTTTAGCCTTAGGTCACGTCGTGTTAAGTAACGCGTTACACTTGTTTTTTAGGCTAATTAGCCTGAAGTATCCTCGCAGTCAGATGTTTGGATCAACCTATGCAGTCAACCTTGGCTATAAAGCCTCCGTACTGACAGCCGCTCCGGCCAATCAGCTTCGAGGGGGGCGGGCGCTGTGTCCCCGAGGCGTCCAATCAGAATCCTCGCTGGGTTATCGATTCAATTAGAGGCAAAGTTTTTGCGTTTGTCGCTCCTCGACATTAGAGCTGCCGACTGCCTGCCTTCAGCTCAGAGCTCCTGCTGGGGGAAAAATAGAGCAGATAGAAGAAGAAAAGAGGCAGAGTTGGAGGGAGAAGGAGAGTTAGAGAGAGAGAGAGAAAGAGAGAGAGAGGAAGAGAGAGGAAGAGAGAGAGAGAGAGAGAGAGAGAGAGAGAAGCCGGGGGTGGACCGCTAATTTCATCCACACACCGTCGTGAATGCGTGGAGGAGAGCAAGGCTGAGCTATATACAGTGTGATATACTGCTGTAACATCACCTCGCCGAGGACCGGGGGACGTACGAGAGAAGCCGCATATATATTTATATATATCTGAAGCTTTATAAATAGGCAAAATGTATAATATGGATCAGTACGATGAAAGCAATGACTATATGCAACAAGAAGACGACTGGGATCGGGATCTCCTCTTGGATCCTGCATGGGAGAAGCAGCAGAGAAAGGTGAGACACTGACTTCCTTACCGACCCCGTGAAGGTGCGGATGTGCAGATCATAATAGTAATAATAATAATAATGCTGCTGCTGCTGATTATTATTATTACGTATTACTATTTGTATCATTATCACACATTAATGAGGGTTTCTAATAGATGTGCTTGACTATTTTAATCATCAGCCAACAGCACCCATCGTTGACTGGTGTCTCTTTAGTTCAATTAACAGGCTCATTATCACTCATAATTACCTGTGAGTCTTTCTGTAACATCAGCTACTTTTTCTTTTATTATTATCATTGTGCTTCAAAACTTTTCTGGCACACACACTTACTCATATCCTGTACTAAAGCGTTAGGAAATATCCTGTACCAGCAAATTACAGGAGGCCCACCCCCATTATCTTTGCAGTAGGAGGGAAGGAGAAGAGTCAGGGGAAGGGGGGGTGGGGGGGTTAGTTGGAGGAGGGAGGGGGGTAGAAAAACAATTAAAACTGGACACAGGGCGCCCACCTTTCCAGTGCAACAGATGTCAGCCATGCGCTTCACTGCATATGGTGTGTGACTGGCTCCTCCTGTCATCTGGTTTATGATGCGACGTGGATTAGGCCATGCTTAACAACCAGGGGGATTTGTGTGTGTGTGTATGTGTGTGTGAGGAAGGGGTGAGAGAGAGGGGAGGGAGAGGGGGACACACACACACACTCTCCATAACACCATAACACACTTAGCGTCTTCTTAATTGGCAGAATTTACGCGCGGATTCTGCGAGTTTTGGGGGCAAATAAATAGATGTGTAACTCTTCTGTGGCTCGTTTACTGTAGTCTGATCACAATCTAAAAGTCCTACATATGTTTATTAAAGCCCAACTTCTGTAGTTCTGTCTTTTATTCCTACTTATAATGAATAGAAGTGCTGTAACCCGGCTCATCTTTACCATAAAGAGCTGTAAGACATCCATGTATAGTCTTAACAAGCTCAGGTTTTTCTACACGCCTCTCACAGCTGCTTGCTCTTTTTCCAGGCAGAGTATGAATGGTCGATCTTTCGTGAAGGGGTGCTACTTTCTTTTTTTCCCTCTCCCTTACTCTCCCCATACTTTTTTTTTCTCCTACGCTTTGAAAAAGGGGGAAGAAAAAGCGCTGTGGAATCTGAGTAAGCGCTGTGGTTTGGGCTGGGCTTGCATGGGAGCAAGCGTGCCCAAAAATGGTAATAATCGGCCCCTCTCGCTGCCGTTGGAAAAACTTTTTCCCCAGTTTCTTTCTTGCACTGAGAAGCTCTCGGCTTCTAGTTTCCTGGATTATGTCATCGGCGGGCTGCTACCGGGCGAGACCGAATAAAGGGAAGTGAAGGGAAAGGTATGCAGGGCTGATGTCAGGTGTGAGTAGCAGTCTGGACTTTCTCTGACATCAGAGAACATCTGCTGCTGCTGCTTCTTCTTTGGTCCACATAATAAAAAAATTCTTCTAACCATAAAGACAGAGCTTGAACAGACCTGAAGGAAACAGTACCTGACAGACCTAAATGAGTCCATCATGTTGAAATATTTTCCACTGATGACCCGCATACTTCTGAGTGTGTGTATAACCCTCATTGATCTTATCCTACAGAGAGCAGGATTGTTTAATTCATCTTTTCCTGTTGTTTTGAGATCTAGCCAGATCCACAGACAACTACAAGCCAAGAGAGGTGACAGCAGCAGCCCCCTTGGTAGCTGTGCACCTCTGTCCTCGGCCTCAGGGGAGAGTAGTTAACTTTTGTGTACTCACACAAACACACACTACCCGAAGTCCCTCCAGGCTTCAGCAATCAGCTTTGCTACTGATGAGCAGATAAGCCTTTCGTGTTTGTAGATTCCCCGTCGAGAAAAACATTATTTGGTGTGTAAATGAATCAGCCTACATTGTGGAGGAGCTGCCGTAGCTTATAATGTGTTAGTTTGTTAATTTAAACAGGGTACAAGTATTTAAAAATGAGCCACAGATAGAAAGAGAAACAAGACAGTGCATATTAACAGTTGGGATTTGTCTGTTTCTCTTATTATAGTCACAGACAGATTTCAGACATATGCATGGAATAGTAACTTAAAATCATCCAGTGCTGGAAACTTCACAGCTGTGCTTCCTCTCTGTATTCTGCTGCACTTCCCTAGAGCCTGAAGACCATTAATTTGATTGTCTGAGAGTAAAATTGGCCGCAATTTAACCGTCAACATAATCCTTACTCTGAATAACAGCGTCAAAAAAACTGTTGTGTCATAAAACATATTGTGCAGGTGAGGACAAATCACCAGAACTTTCCATTTTGCAACTCACTTAGACGCAGATGAACCCAGCATGTCAGAGAGTGCTTAAAATATTTTGAGTCCGATGCAAGTCTTAACCTGACCCCCAGGTATAAAGGAGCAGGGATCCTCTTATCTTGGAATCTTAATGTCTTTTCAGACCCAGGTGTCTCAGGTACGCGGTGCCAGAGGTTACCTACAGCCTCAATTCTCACATACTTTCAACTGTGTAACATATGACTTAATGTATTACTCTGTGTTTCGCAAACAAACAAACACCCACGTCTCGTCTGATATTCATTCTGCAACAGTTTCGTAAGTTGTTTTCATAGCTGGAAGGTGGAGTTCAGGTGTTAACTGCTACGGCTAATTTGTCCAGGTTTGTCCTTATAAGGAAGAAGCTGAAGCTGAAGTACCTTCGATTAGGCTTGCCTGTAAACCTCCCTCCTCCCGTTTCCCATCTCCCACACCCCAACCTCTGCATTTCCAAACACTCCCATCCCACACCCACATTCCCCTGCTCAGACTGTACAAGCCATGTCACAGATAAGATCCACTCATTCAGCAATTTGTTCACTTATGCCAAAAAAACTTTTGTCTAATTTGATAACTGCATGAGGCTCAAAATGATGAGTTTGGACTGATACTGAGCGCTGGGCTGGCAGATATGGACCATACTCCTTTTTCTCTGATGTACTGAATGAAAAATAAGATAAATTATAACATAGCTGATGTGCTGTTTAACCCACTGGCTGAGTTTTGGAGCGTGATCAAGTTCTGGGCGTTCAGACTGACGGGCAGCAGCAGCAGCAGCAGCAGCAGCAGCAGTGTGTTGGTCAATACGTTTGTACGAATCATGATGCATGACTCAATTAATTCACCCCGCAGGCCAACAGGCTGTGCAGGAACTTGTCTTTTTGTGTGACAGATACGCAGGAAATGTTCAGTAAGCGAATCAAGTCATCAGACATGTCACCACTTTTACACTTCCCACTTTGACTAATCAGCTGTCTCTGGGCGGGGCCGTTGCTGGCAGGAGGCGTTCAAACTCGAGCATCCTGACCCACATCTAAAGTGACTGATGTTTCGCTGCCGCTGGAAAAAACAACACTCGCTGTATCTGCAAAAACAAGCCTGCTTTTGTTCCTTATGTCCACAAATTAAAAAAAAAAAAGAAGTTATGATTCAGGTTTCTAGATTCAGGAAACTGATTCAACACGGTGACGTTTCAGTTCAAGTGAGGAAGCCGAAAAAGAGTTGGGTGTTCTTTTTTTTGCCACCACAACTGCAGCAGTTTGCTAGATTTCATAATAGGCTGGTTAATCTGGCCACCTCACAAAATGCTTCCTGTCATCAGATTCCTCTGTTCCCATGATGCACCTTTTGCAGCCCTGTTTTTAACAAAAGAAGAAGAGCGTCACAAATTCAGCGATGACAAAGCAGGGAATGACAGTAGTGAATTCCCCTCTCTCTCTCTCTCTCTCTCTCTCTCTCTCTCTCTCTCTCTCTCTATGTGTGTGACAGGCGGCTCTGCTCTCCACCCCGATGAAGGCGTTATGTGCTGAAATGTTGGTTCTTTTCACTACATAAAACATGAGCGTGCCGAAGAGTGTGTCACCGCACCCCCCTCCCCTGTCCCCCCCCATATTCAATAAACTGTCTGGCTGTGTCATGTGATGTTTTTCCATCCTGCAGCCTGGACTCCATAAACGAATGTCACCCAGACCTGCACCTGATTACATGATTAAACTCACATGCCATCATGCACGTACATAGTGCTTACATGATATTTTGAGACACTTAAATTAAGTTTTCGGTCTTTGTGAAAGAAGTAGTGTAGTCATATCTGCAGGTCATGGTAGTGTGAACGCAGAATTGAAAACTGTCTCAATAGCTGATGTGAAAAAAATGAGCACACGTTGAGACGTTGCGAAATAAGTTTTTTTTCTGCTTTCTTGCCTAAAGTTAGATGACAATCAATATCATTCTCACATCTGTGTGTTAAGTGTGGAGAGAGAGAGAGAGAGAGAGAGAGAGAGAGAGAGAGAGAGAGAGAGAGAGAGAGAGAGAGAGAGAGAGAGAGAGAGAGAGAGAGAGAGAGAGAGAGAGAGAGAGAGAGAGAGAGAGAGAGAGAGAGAGAGAGAGAGAGAGAGCTATCAAATATGTAATCTACCTCACAGCAAGGAAGTGAATAAGCTTATTTAATATAATTGTTGAACTGTGAGAATGTGATGTGTCCCTCTGCCTCTGTCTGAATCAAAGATGCTGCAGGGAAATGAGCAACTGTCTGTTTCCCGGCAGGAGACGCTTCAGTGTTCCTCAGTCACTTAGTCATCTGTCAGAGCTGCTGCTGCTGTCTGTGAAATAGTAAAACGTCAGAAAATTGAAGAGGCCAAAGACAGATATCTTAATAGGAGACATGAGGACTCTCGGGGTGCTGATAATCCTGCATCTGTTCGCTGTCGTGGTTGACGCAGCCGGACTATAAATCCCAACAGGAGCTCTTGCCCCCCCCCCCCCCCGAACCAATTATTCTGCCCTGGTCACGCTGTCAGAGCCCTATCTTGTTTGTTCTGATTGATGGGGTCACAGACTTATACCCCAGCTGAGAAGACCCAGGAGCGTCCATACGACCTATCACAGGAAGTTTTATGTGCGTTCTGCCGACTCACCCCCGGGGTACAATTAAAGGGTGGAGTCCCACTTTTTCTTTAAATCAGAAGTTGTCCTTTGATAAGGCAGATTGTCTGTTGTGGACATACAGCTGACGTTTAGCTCAAACGAGTGCCTCTTCCTCATTTCTGTTGCCCATATTATCCCACCAACAAGCTCACTTTTCTACCTCCTTGTCTCTTCATCCTACCTCTCTTCTTCTCTCTCTCTCTGGATGTAAGATGATACTGCGCAAACTCTGCCGGGGTTTGATCGAGCACGTTTCATAATTAAGTGAAACATCTTGTTATCTGCAGCTAATGAGAAACTTTCAGTCAGGAGGAAACCATCTACTCTTTATAGCCTGAAGTTCCCGGCTGATGTATAGTGTGTCAAAAGATACTGACCTGTGTCTAATGACTCTTACATAACCCGACTCCCCTTCCCTTGTGTGGTGCATTGTGGCTCTAGTCAGAGAACTGGTGGCACTGTTTACCCAAGAAAAGTCAATGGGAGAACTCACAAAGCCTTGATCCTTTAGAGCTTTTATTGAATTAATCAGACAGGTCGAAAATAAAAGGGATCAGTCGAAGTGACAAACCCACAGAGGACACTGCAGTTCCCCTCAGCTGTAAAGCATTCTGGCCTGCAACTTTTTTGGTTAACTTCTGCTGCTATTATAGTGTCGTTTTTTACCACAGCAGGCAGCTGTTATCTCTGATAAAGCTCTAAAATTAGCACTAAACAGCAGCCAGACACAGTTAGCAACTTGCAGGTGGGCATTTAGCAGCCAAAAGAGCCTGATATATATCCTTTGGAGTTGGTGGAGACCAAAAACAGAGCTAAAAGGAGAGTTAATATTTGACTTACAAGCAGCATGTCTCCAGAAACTTTACTAAAATGAATGCTAATGTAACTGCATGTCTAATGGATGTGTAAATAGGGAACTGTTTGCTAACAAGTTCATTATGTCAACTAAAACAATATGTTGATGTTGTGTTCAATCATTGTTGGCTTTGTAAAATCGATTAAATAGTAGACACAGACACAAACCCAGATTTACAAATAATTGGTAATATCATTAGGTCTTACTCTCTAAAATGTTTGTAGGTTCCTTTTTGAGTTTTCCATCAAGTGCTTCAAGTTTCTGATATATAACAGAGCTTTTCATTTGTGCTCTTTTTGGATATTTGTCATTTTCTTTTTTCCTCCCACTTTTGGCCTAAAAGCTGAATTGCTTGACAAAGTCCATTGCAGCTGAACAGCAGTAAAAACCTCTGATCCCTTCTCTCTCTCTCTCTCTCTCTCTCTCTGGAAAACATTTTCATGCTAAAGATATGCAGTTCTTGTCCCTGAATAGTTTCTCCTCTATTTGTTTCAGGAAGGTGAAAGCTAATTCTTCCTCATCAGGCTATACACTGCATCTGTGTTTTTTAGAATTCACTGTTTGAAAAGTCAAATGTGAGCAATTACCAGGCCCTTATCTGAACAGCTCCCAAATGCCAGGGCCCTGATGCAAATTCTTGCATCGCTTATTTTCTCAGGCTTGTGCTCCAAATTTAGAAACTTATACAGAAATCAGCTCCAAGCTCTTGGTTATAGGTCATTAAAATATTTTCAAGGCCCATTGTGCAATGAATGTTAATGACTTTGGTACTTGGATATGGTTGAGTGTTTTGCTTCATTTGGAGTTTCATGACTGAAGATTCATCCCCTGCACAGACTGCAGTTAAAGTTATATTTGCAGCCCGGTGGCAGATTTGAGACCCCAGACGGAGAGCTTTTTGGATTCCACATCCACCATGGGATTTGGGGTCAAGGTGCATTTCCTGTTGAGCCAAGAGTGCACTGCAAAAAACCTGCTCAATGCTCGGCTATGTCTGGAACCACTACGTATTTATGGTCACATGTCTTCAATAGCATACTACGACCCAGAGGGGGTTTATAGGCGATCTGTCTGCATGTTTCCAAGGAATTTTCCTGCACCACATGGGAAGGATGTAGTCGGGTCTTTCCTCCGCTAATGCTATTAATCAAACCACATGCATTCTCAAGTGGATGTGCTCGCTGCGAAACCTCTCTTTGAAGCCAAGGGGGGGGGTGCGTACTGTACTGTACTCGGGGAGGCCTTGAACATGTGAGCGTATGAGCTGTAAGCCCCGCTCACAGGGAGCAGCTGCAGTGCGTCTCATGTAAGTGAAAGCAGCTTTGAGTAAACAGACACCGTGGTAAAAGCAGGCAGCAGGCACACCTTTCCATTCAGTAGCTGTGTAGGTGGAGCTCTGCGGGGTTAGGGGTGGGGGGGGGGGGTGGGGGGGGGCAGGAGGAGGCAGTGAGTGGAAGAGGAGGCTCAGACAGAGGAGCTTTCAGGGCTCAGCACAAAGAGAGCGTGTTCAGGAGGCCATCCTTTGTCACATTGTCAACCTGGAGTCAATAATTTATCATCACTGGCCAGGATGGTGTAGAAGCTATCAGATTACTCTTTTCTCTTCAGGTGCTTGAGGGTGTTTCCCCCACTGCTACATACTTCCTGTCATTAAAAGTAGTGAGCAAGTTACTTAGGATGTTAAGATGTAATCAAGTATTAATTTTACATATTAAACAACTCCATAACCTCCATAACACCCAAAAGTCCCATTTTCTGTATCTTAACAAGCAGCCAGCCAACTGTAGGTAGGTATTTACTGACCTGTGTGGCAAGTTATTTGAAATTACTATAAATTACTATAAATGAATGACTGTCAGCTCTGTCAAAGTTACCTTAAAACAACACAAAAGCCTCCAGACCTCCATGTCGCATCTTTTGTATTAACACACGCAGAGATAGAAAATTAGATTTTACGGTTTAACCAGCCCGCCAAGATAAAGTGTGTAAGGATTTACTGACCGTCTGACAGCTAGCATTAGCGTAGCCGTCTGTGAATGCACACAGCACTCCACAAGCCTGACCAGAGCTGCACGACACACAATCACCGTCAGGTGATTCCTGAATGTAGGCGTACCTGTGGCTAATATTAGCAAGCCAGCTAAGAATAACACACCACATGTGAAATAAGGCAACTTTGGAATAACCACAAGTTGCATTTCTCGTCCTCCGGAGACATCTTTCAGCTGAATGCAGAGACTGCACTGACATAAACCCTCCATTTATCCCGGTAACCCTGCAGCTCCACTGTACACAAACTGACTGGTGACAATTTTAAACACACAGCGACCAAACCTTCCATAAAACTCTGAGACCCCCAAATTGCCAAAATAACAGGGCGTTACTGTGATGAACTGTAATAGACCCTTTTCACAGCAGACATGAAGAGGGACCCCTTACAGTCAGGGTTAGTAAGTAATGAGTTACTGCCCAACACTGGTCATTCATCACAATGTTGAGAAGAGAGAAGATGTTTTAAAGTGGTAACCTCCTAAGATAACAATATTTAGGAAGTGATCCTGGAGGTCATTTCACAGACAAGCATGAGTTCAACACTGTGGTGTCTTGCTGTTGAGAAAGTTCAACCTTTTCCTTCCTCTGTCCAGCCGTGGCAGCCATTAATGCTCACACTAAATACCCGGCTCTTCGTCTTCTGTTTATCAAAGACCAGCTGCTGCTGCTTTTGCCGGAAGCTTATCAACGCTTCACTTCCCATGTGGCACAAGATTTGTCCCTGGATGGGCTGAGCTGGCACTGGGAGTGTAGAGCTGCAAGTGCTTTAATAACAGGGACTAGGTAGAGGTTAAAATATATTGGATATGGATATTTTTTATCCAGTAATGGTCTGAATGAACCAAAAACCTAAACAGCTCCCCCAATAAGAAAAGGTTGATACTTTCTTATCCTTCAGCTTTTTTTCCTTATCTCCTTCCTTAGTTTCCCTCACCCTCACCCTTCCTTTTCTGTTTCTTTTTGCTGTTTCTCACCACCATATCTCTCCTTTCCACAAGATGTGACTGAGTGGGTGGTGATGGATTTAAGGAAAAGTTTTTTTTCGTTGCTTAGCTTTCGCCTGAGTATGATGAAATCATTCTCCAGCCTTATCAGGAAGCCTGTCTTCCACTGTGCAGAGAGTGGTGCGTCACTTTTTATTTGCTCTCCATGTAATAAATAGGGAACTAGAGCGTTTGAACTAAGAAGACAGGATGTTTCTTAGGGGTTTATTTGCACTCTAGGAAATTAAATGTAATTCAGAGGGAGTTAAAGTCAATGTGGAGAATCAGGCCTCCCCGGGTGACTGGTGGAGGGAAGGAGCCTTAAGAAGTGCAACAGTTACAGCGACAGTGCTTGGAAAGGATGAAAAGCCGATGTTCCCCTGAACCTATACAATGAATATAATGTTGGAAATAAATAGCTCAGCCACTCTGTGTTTGTGAGTCCTTGGGAAGAGAGTGTTCTGTTGAAAACCGAGGCCAGAGGCTATTTGTTCTGCTGCGCTCTTCCACTTTTTTAAAGTAGGACAAGTATCGAACGTCTGAATTTCAATCAGTGGCTGCTATTGATTGTCTGGTTCACCGGCGCTCATGATCAGTTAGAGCAAGACTTGACTCCCCGCGGGCGTGTTGCATTACGCGCCAATGACTCTGTGCTGTTTGTGTGATACAGTCCGAGCAATTACATTCTGCAAGCGGCCAACGAGCGCTGACCGACATCTCTTCTCCCAGCGCTCACTTTCCCCTCATCTGTTTCCTGCTGCAGGATTAGTCTGCACGCTCCCGACGTCACTTCATCAGCGACAGTAAACAACAGCGGCCACTGTGAAGTGCTCACAGCGGATCTCATTACAAGTTGTAACAGACACCTCCCCTCCACAGCCCCACCCCTGACGGCCCAGCACAAGAGCAGAGCCGGCCTGGTACTTGTTGCTGTGTAGTGGAGAGGCCCTTGGCAGACCGGCAGGGCAGGAGAGTGATTTGAGCTCTGTGAAGTGCTGGCAGGTGCTGTGGCTGGTGGGTGGATGCACAGAGGGAGGGAGAAACAACAGCATTATCCGTCACTCATGGTTCATTGTGGAGTTCATCTGTAGCTGTGGTTACTTAGAGAAAAAGCTCTTTAGAGTAGAGACATGTGTGCGTCCTTCTGAACTGTTCTCATAGTCGTCTTCTTTTGTTTCCCTCTGACTCCGCCATGACCTTTGCCTTCAATTCTTGGTCGTTGTAATTACAACCTCTGTGACCTTCCTGCTGATCCAGCTCGGAAAAGCCAGAGAAGAAACGCAGATGCCCACAAGATTTTTCCTGGCCCAAATGAAAATACTGTTTCCCTTGCAAAAAGTTATTGTTATTTTATTTATGTTACTCAGTCATATTATGGTTGTGGTTGAAGCTTTGACCATATGTCTCCTATCCCTTGCAAAACTTATCTATATAGTGGCGTTGCAAGTTTTCTTTATTAATCATTTGGTCTATAAAATATCAAAAGACAGTGAAAAATATCACATCACAGTTCCCTAAAGTCCAAGGTGAGTCCTCAAATTTCCTGTTTTGTTTGACCAATGGTTCCAAATCCAATTTATCCAATTTATTTTCAGATAAAACAAACAACAAACAAGCAAGAAGTGGGAAAAAAAAATTGCTTACACATTTAATCATTATTCAAAATAGCTGCTGATTATTTTTCCTGCTCTACTAATGGATTAATCAGTAACTTGTTGCATCTCTAATATATAATCTGTTGCCTTGAATAAATAAGAACAAATAAGAAATATTGCACTTCCCCTGTAGTGCCCCAACAGTCGAAATACTGCGTTTCCTCTAAGGAAACTGGTTAGCGCAAGAGGTTAATTGCCCAGAAGAAAACAATAAAGGAAGTAAAAGTAACAAAAATAACACCTTTTAAATCACTGGTTGATCCGGGCAGGCTGATAATCAAATATATTGTTTCCACTTCATTAGCCAGCCTAACATCTTGTTCATGTTAGGTCATTTCTGTTTGTAAGAGGATTTTTTTGCACTCTAACCAATCAGTAGCGAGTCATGTATCTGTCCCATCTAAGTCATTTTCAGCAGAGATTATGAGGAGGAGTAAAAATGTTCACGCTGAACAAAGAAATATGCCAATTTAAGAGTAGTTACTTCCTTAAATTGACTCAAATATTTATATAAAATTGTAGAGCTGCTGCAATTTCAACCATGCTTGATTGTGACCATTCAAACAGTTTTTTCCTGGATGTAGCTCATTAGCATAGCAGCCATGTAAAAACGATGTCATTCCCGTCGTTAATCCTGCTTAAAAACTGATTCAATTGTTTCTCCCACCGGTGACAGCATTGAGCACCACAACAAACCGATTTTGAGTTGCTGAACAAATCCGAGATGTGGGCATCGAATTCGAGGTCTGGTCATCTAAAACCAGAGTGTATAGATGCATGTAAATATGGCCAGGCACATATTCAAATTAATGACTTGCGACGGCTTTTATTACAGTATGTAGCTGATTAGACAATGTGACTCGTGGACTGAAGTATTTAAAGCATCTATAGCGTTGTTTCATTGCATTTATTTCTAGCAGGAAGAAGTCGTATCATATTTAAAGACACAACCATAAAGCAACGTGTTTGATATGCAGCTTGGCTTCTCCTCTATGCAGTCTGTGATGAATACATTGCTCTGAGGGGATCTTTAACACGGTCAGTGCAACTTAAGTGGCCACTGGAGCTGAACTGAATACATCAAGTAACTTGTGATCAAGGTTTCACTTCACACACTACCTGGACTTTTTTTTTTCTTTTTAATCCTAGTTCTTCCCAGACACCAGCTTTCATTTCAGCTTCATTAGCTGAACTGAAAATGTTACCGCTTCTCTCTTCGACTCACATGTGGAACTGATCATTTTTCTTTTCGTTCTCAAAAAGGGATCCCACATATGAAGAACACTGAGGCCAAAGCAAAAAGGAAGTCTGCATCATATCAGCATATTTTGGGTTATCAGTTATTATCAGAAAGAAACAGAATTTAACACAATGGGAAGAAAAAGTGAGAAACAGATATGATGAGTCATGCACTTGGATGAGGTAATAGCCACGTTGAATACAGTACATTAAAGCAGTGGTTCTGAAAGTGGGGCCCAGGGTCACCCATAGGTCTTTGAGAGGTTTCTATGGGCTCCTTAGCAAAAAGAGAATGAATTATTGTATTATTTTGTTCATGGGTTTCATACACTTTCTGTAATAAAACATTTAAAAACAAATATTTTATCAAAGGGAGGTCCGTGACTTGTGAGTTTAGAGGTCCTATTGGTTGATTTTGATATTCTTACCCTAATCCTAACCTTCCCACTACTCATGCCTAAACATAACCTATAAAGGTAGCAAGTACGAGCCAATCAGAGGCAAAGTGGTGCGGGTCTTCACAGAATACTAGTGGGAAAAAAATAAATAAGTTGTGGCCGACAGAAGTACTTTTATCACGACATCACTTAGCAACCCCTAAGTCGATGCCTACGATGTTTGCTGCACAGGTATATGGGTCTGTCCCTACACCCACGCTTGCAGTCTGGAGCTCTGCAGTGTGCGCTCGCATACTGTGAGGTAGAAGGCAGGTGTGTCCTACATTTAAAGTACACTGAAACAAACACTATATGTAACCCATACTGATTCACACTTCTCATAACACTACTTTGAAGCGACATTCAGAGCCAAGTGCACCACACAATTCACCGCAGCACAATGTATCAAAAATTTAGTATGAATATTAAAGGGAAACTTGAGTTTTTTTCACCCCTTTTTTCCAGTCTAAGTGACTAATGGGGGAGAATACATTTTTATATACAACATTTTTTTTCCGCAGACAGCCAAGAATTGGGCTCCATTGTAATACTTGGGGGGCAATAGCCGCCCGGTCAATCTAAAAGTGTTTTTTTTGCCACTGACAGGCTCAGATTGTCATTATAAGTGTCTGACAAATAACTTTTTTATTGACCTTTGGCTTGATTCAGTCTGTTTATTATTGTGGCTAAATCCAAGTCTTGCTCAAGGAGAGGTCTCGTTATGAAAGAGTTGAGTTATTGTTGAGATCAGCTATATTCGGCCATAACTTTGAAAATCTTTTAGATAACACTAAGCTACTATCCTGAAATCCTCTCTCAAGCTCTGTCATGGCTTAATATTGAGTAAACTGTGTTGTTGTTGTCGTAGCTTAGGCTGCTACATTTCTCTTAGTGATAGCATCAGTGCTGTGGAGCTTCATTTAATAAAGAGAAAGTGGTAGCTTAGCTCACTACACTTTCCAAGAAGCTGTTGTGCAGTTCATGAAACACACAGTATCTTTGTGTTCAATCTTAATAACTGAAAATGTTGCATTCAGGGCAGTGCGGTGTATTGAAATGCAGCACAGATGTACAATGGCCTTAACAGGACACATACAGTACAGTAAATGTGTTGAAAGCATTCTTTGTTCGAGTGCAGTGTAGCTCCGCCCAGCTCAGCATTTCTCTGAGTCAGGTGACGGTCAGCAGTGAAAAACGCTGCTCCGGCACAAAGCTGCACCAGGACCGAGCCGCACACTTCCCAGCACACGAGCGAGAAGCAAACCGAGCTCGAGCTGACTCATGACTACTGTGTTATGGCTCGGATGAAGAGGGCCACTGTACTTCCCATCACACTGTTTAGATTGGCGTCCGACTGTTGTCAGAGAGCACCGACAGTTCAGTCATGACTCAGGAGTTGTGGCAGCGCTGAGTTGCTGTAATAACAAGTTTACTCCTGTCGAGTTCAAAGAAATTCCTCTTCTCTTCGCAGTGCAGGCGTGCAAATCTTTGTCCTTCAAATAAAGGTCTCTTATAAATGTATTCATAAAGTATTTGTTTTGAATTTATGAACCTACATCAGCTTAATATTATTCATGTAATACTGTACAAGCAGTGTATGCAGGTACTGTGTCATTTTCACCTGCATCCTCACAGCTTTTCCGTGTTTGTTTAAGTACCATAAAGCTAAGCGGTATCTTCAGGTAGGACACATACTGTCCAGAAAACAGGATTCTCTACAGACCGGCCTTTGTGCTGTGGGACACTCTTGCTTTGACTCAGTGAAGCGAGAAGATACATGTCCACGCTGGGCTTTGCAATGACTTGAGAATGACTTGCTCAGCGTGGCTGCTTTGATGCCTGGGCTCTATTTGAATAGCATCTGCACATGGATTTGCATCCAATTTGTGTGCTGTGACATCAACAGAGTGCTGCTGTCAGGGCATGAGCACATTTGTTTTTACCCTCACCAAATATGGAGACTTCATCGAAGAGATATGACAGTGCTGAAGCAGACATGTTTCTTGTGTGCCTTCAAAAATCCTTCACAAGTCTTTCAGATGAATGGATGGCTTTGAGAGTCCTGCAGTGTGTTAATATAGTAGCAGAAGTTGAAATAGATTTTAGTCCGTAGGTTCCACCAAACCATACCTTTTTAAATTGGATTACAATCCTTGAATTTGATGTCTGTGCTCCTAGAGGAAATTTCACGGTGAACTGTCACCCTTCACAGACGTTTTTGAGGGTGTAGACTTGTGTTGCGTGGGGTGTGTGTGAACCTACGTGTGCATGCTGACATGTTGGATCTCAACGACAGCTCGGGGAGCCGTGGACGTGGGTTTAAAGAGCCTTGACGCAGCCAAGCTGTTTGTTTGTGGGTCTCCAGGCTTTGGTGGTTGCTACGGCAACCGCCCAGTGTTAGGTGCTCTGCGGCATTTTCACAAACGAGCCTCTCTTTGTGAGATGAACTCAGCTGAGGAAAGAGCTATTACAACACTTTGACTTCTCATTGTAAGACACACACAGGCACACATGAATATGCATCAGAGCCGCTTTGGGTTGCAAGAGAGTAAATATCAGTGGACTGTGGTCACAATAGCTGCTATTCTTTGTCAATCTGCACTTTTTGGCTGGCTCACTGCTTCGTCAGCACGTGCAGGAACAGGGCAGAGTGTGTGGATGCATGTGTAAGCGTGTTGAAGTGTATTTGCTTGCTCATACAGTATACTGTGAGTGTATGCTAGTATTATTCAGACAGGCTGTATGTTGGGTTCAGCATATTTTTTTAATTCTTGCATTCACGCTCCAATGTGCATTTGCTTACACGCACTCGCCCTCGTGCACACGTGTGTGCTGAAGCAGCAGCCAAGACGATAGATAAGTGTAATGGGATGACTGTGCTGAGTCGGCAGTTTAGCAGCAACAGCCTGTTTGAGTGGCTGCTTGGATGGATGCTGCACCTGAGAGACTGTCGCACTCCATCACAGCTGCAAGCTGGAGGAAACAATACTTCCTCTTCTCTGCTAGCCTGGGAGGGAGGCTGCTTCAGGACAGTGTGTGTATGTGTGTGTGGGTGTGTGTCTGAGAGAGAGAGAGAGAGAGAGAGAGGAAGGTCTTTACTGAGATGAAGAGAAGAAACACAAACAAGCTTCATCAACCCAGAAAATTATGGATGTATTTGTGTATCATTTTCTGCATATTTAATTCTAGTTCAGTGTGACATGTTTGATATCTTTGGAAACCTTGTGATCTTGACTAGAATTCAAAATAAATGTCTGTGGGTTTGAACAGTTCATGGGTTTGTAATTACAGAAGTGGAAGTATTTTATAACAATGTAGAGGTCGAAGACTTGAGTATTTCACTTATATAAAGCTGGGTGTGCCCACATAGTTTTGAGAACTGATCAAATTGTGTCTGTAGAAAAAAATACAGAAAATGATCCTTTAGCTTGTCTACTTATTTAGTTTCTGATTTAACACACAACTTCTTCCCCTAATTAAGGTAGCAAAACAGGTGTTGCTTTGATATCACTACCAAAATTCGGGTATCATGTTGGCACCTTTATAGCAAGATTTTCACACTTTTTTGGTCAACATTTGTGCAGGAGATAAGAGAGAGTGGTAAGAGAGTTTGGGACTGAGAGAGAAAGAGAAAGAAAGTGAAAGAGAGAGAGAGAGAGAGAGAGAGAGAGGTCCAGCCGTGCGCCTCTGGAGGGGAAAAATGAGGGAAGCTGCAGGGCCAGAGAACCGACTCAACAAATCGGACCAGCTGCAGGGAGGAAGTCCATATGAGCCTTCTCTGAACACACGCACGCACGCACACACACACACACACACACACACACACACACACACACACACACACACACACACACACACAACATCTGCCTGGCAGCCTCAGCTGAGACTTGTTATGTGTTTTTGGAGTCGCAGAAGTGTGTATGTGTGTGTGAGGGGGAGTCAGCCAGTATCCTCCAGTGAGCTTTAGAGGAAGGAGACAGAGGGGGAATGAATGAATGAATGAACCTTTGACCCTCTCAGCACACTCCCCTCTCTAGTTGGCAGGCCCCCAGATCCCCATCCTTCCTCTGTTAGCGATAGAGAGAGAGAGAGAGAGAGAGAGAGGGAGAGAGGGAGAGAGAGAGAGAGCTGTAGCTGGAAGAAGGAGAGGGCAGATATTTCCCCTTCATCTCTGCATCAGGTTCAGCAGGCAGAAAGGTCATATTGTTCCTGTCCATGACCCACTGTGAGCGGGATGGATGGAGCAGTGGCGCTTTTTTATTTGGAAACATCACGCTGTTTTGTGGCGAAGGTGTAAATGTCTCCATGTTGGGGCGCCGCTCTCTATGTCAGTCCATCTCTTTCTGTGTGTTTGCATGACTGTTTGCTCTTCTCAAGGTCAGAAGTTATGAGAAAAATAACAAAAACCATGGGTGACAAAGAAAAAAAAAAGCCTTCAGCCGTAAACATGAGACTTTTCATACTGTAGTTCATTGCTTCATCGTTGTCACTTTGCTCTGGGCCACAGTAGATGATTGGTCGGAGCCTTTTTCCAGCTTTTTTTTTTGCAGAGTACACAACCAGATATTGCAGAAAATAGCAGTTTTGGTCCCCTGCTGCCGCCTCCAATGATGTCATATTATGTTAAAAGTGCCGACATAATGAAATTTAAATTCTTGTGTGTGTTTTGAAGTGACTATTTGCACTTGTAGCCACTAATCGGTCGGTCGGTAAGGCCCGACTGATGCCTGACTTCAAACCGTGCCGCCATGTGGATCAGTTTATACTGTGATTCCTCAATGTTGGACTCAAAAGTCAGAACTGTCAAGATGTTACGTAACTGGTCAACGGGATGAATTCACATGCCAAGAGTTCACCAAAGTTGAACTCCACATGAAAGCTGTATGCGGATTCACTCAGCCTCTGCAAGAGAATCATCTGATTACAGCAAACTTCAAAATTAAATGTTATTGGTCTAAAATTAAAAGCTGATGTGGTCCTTATTCAAACTGTGAGCTGACTGGCCAAAAAATGTGTAAATATTATTTGAGAGCTTTAGTAACTCGCTTTGAAAAAGACAGTAAGGCTCATCAATCACGTCTTTTCATGTGGGGTTTCCACTTTTCGCCCTTCTCTCTATAATCTACTTACCGACGTCTCTCTCCGTCCTCCAATCTGTCTTCATTAATCTTCATCATCTCCGTCTCCGGGCACACGCGGTTGTTTATCTCTGCATCAGGTTTTTCAGACTTTGCATCTTGTTGCTCTGCTCTGCTCTCTCTCTCCTCACCTCCCACTCAAATGCTGAGATGGAACTTGTGTTGGAGTCTCTCTGCTTGCCAGATGCACAGAGCCACAGCGCAGCAGCCTGCAGAGCGTCCAGACAGCAGCTTGGCCCATCCTGCACGTCACTCTGGCATTCACAATGACGGGTTGGCTCTTTTAAAAAAAAAAACTTTTCAAAACCCGCTGCGCCTCCTCACCGAAGGCAGCAGAAACCTGAGTGTCCTTCTGTTGTGCTCTGCTAGATTTTCATTGTCACTTCTGATTGATCCTTCAATTCCATTTTTTTTGGATGACAGATCGTATTTTGGGCACCGTGGTTACTCACTGATTACTACTGTCGCTTCACAGCAAGTTCAAGCCCTGGTCGTCCCAGGTCCTTCCCTTACTGGCATCGGACTGGATTTGGTCCCCGGATGATGCACTGCGGCTGCCACCTGCTCCTATAGTATAGGAAAGGTCAAAGGCAGAGGACACACTTTGTTTTAATGTGCTGAGAAATGTACAGTTTTATTTTAGGATGTAACCTATACCTGGAGAGCAGAACATCTGTTTTAACACCTGTGCCAAGTTTTTGTTTGTGTTTTGTGGCTTTTGGACCAAATTTAGGCATCTCCTGGAACACCGATCACTTTATTTAGTATCCGTCTCTCCACTGTTAACTTGTTCTCCTCTACTTCAGAGTCTGACTCAGCCAAACTGCTGCAGGTGTCAAAGTTGCAGCAACTTTTTTCAAAGAAGTTGCACGCTGAACACTTTGAATTACAAATTTGCACCACATTCATAAGACAGCAGTGACTTTACTTCCATTTGCTGTGTAACTTGATTACAAAACACAAGATCTGTGCAGATTTAAAGGGGCTATTTTTATATTTTTGTGACAAATCAGTGTGACTTGTGTGACTGTGTTTGTGAAGCACATTAGTGTTATTTGATTTCACCAAAGTAATATGTTGAATTTAGGAAGCCTGTTAACTCGATTGCTGCAGTAAGCTCACACAATTTCTTCAAGAGATGTATTTTACTGTAGCATGGATTCCTCTCTCAGGACTATCTACAAATCATTCTTTCAGTCTTTTGTGAATTTGAAGAGGTTTGAATAAAATTGGATGGCTCAAGATAGCTACTTTAATAAATTATGATATCTTCCTGTTTCAGCAAAGTTCAGCCCAGTGAAGACTGCCGGTTATTGATGAAATGACATGAATTTCTGTAAAAAGGTTCACCAAAATTGAAGTGATTGATGACAATAGATTCACCACTGTCAGCAATTCTATTCAAATGAACTAGTTTTATTAAATGAAGTTTTAATGCTGGTTGGACAGGGTCTTTTTCTTTTCTCTGTAATATTTCCTCTTTAAAACAAGGAGGACATGACCTGAATGCTTCTCCCTTTCTTTAATATCTATCATTGATGAGCCCTTCAGCAAGGCATGTCTCCGCATAGCACTCCTCCTCTCCTCCACAGCTGTCCCGCCAGGATGCCATTTTAAATCAGAACATGCTCTCAGTGAACTCGTCTGGTTAAGCACGATGCCCTAATCCATCACACATCAGGAAATAATCTGGGAGTCTGCGATGTAGGAAGGTACTGTAGCTGTTAGCAGCTTTGTTTTCCTGGCACAAGAAACTCTTTCCACCAGCACTTTCTGGCCCCCACGAGCCTGAGAGGGAGACAGAGGCAAGCAGAAATAGACTTAACAGGAGAGAAACCTTTACCTCCCTGGGATTCACAGAGGCCCAGTTTCCCCTCAACTCATCCAGACAGTATTCACTCGCGTTTAAGCTCAAGCTGTGGGTGGCGTCACAGTTTTTTATGCCGTGGATTTGAGCATAAAAGAGAAATAGTTTCCCCCTTTCAAGCTCGTCACAGCTCCTTTCTCCTGCTTTGTTAAGACGCTGGAAAGATATTTTTCAAGATGTTTTTCTAGCAATTCATCTGCCCATTTCTGGGGTTTCGTCGGGACATGAGAGGCCCTCTCGTACCCTGAGTTGGAGACTCGGGCTGAGAAACTGGCCGCTGTGTTGAAAACCGCCTTCCTGTGTCAGACGCTCTGCCAGCAATATCTGCCTTTCCTCTCTGCGCTGAACTTGCCTGCCTGCCCGCCTGTGTGTTCGGATATGGCAGCGACTCGCACTCATGAGCTGGCTTGTTTCAGTAAAAGTATTGTACTAATATGGAACTGGCAGCGACGCAGGAAATATTTTCCTAACTGAGGCTGATTAATGGAGTGGGAGGGAGGAGAGAGAGGCGATGAGGGGGAGACTGTGAGCAGAGTGAGAGGTGGAGAAAGGAACAGGAGCAAGGAGAGATAGTGGTCAGTGTGCCACAAGTTTGAAGACTGATGACACTGCGTCCATCATCTTTCCAACGTCCACTTACAGTACTAGCTTTTTCCAGCACGTTCAACCACATTACATGGCCTTCATCAGTGGGTGAGGTTGAGTTTGCTCATTTTGTCATGTAGGCGGATGTGTTTATGTTGGATCATAAGTTTTGCATGAAAGGTCATTTCTAACCTTTAGAAAGGTTTGACAAAACATTTTTAACAGCTTTTTCCGGAGCTTTCAACTGCGTAACATGGCCCTCATTGGTCTTCATCATGGAAGCATTTTCCTGGTCAAGACTTTGTATGCCAAAACCGACAAAAAGTGCTATAGTGGATTAAATTATAACGGCTACTCATGTCAATAAATCCATCTCCATGACAACTGAGCTAACGTCATCAGATGAAGGCCATGTACTGTAATATGGATGAAAAGCTCGTAAGTGGACATTGTGTTGGGATGGAGTACTTTAATTAATTAACCAACTAATCATTAAAGCACAATAATCACGCAAAAACTTCTTTCACAATCAAAATGTTTCTCCTCCGACTACATGATCTGACTTAAATATGTAAATTGAGAGTGGAAACAATACCATATGATATAAGGCCATGTGATACAGTTGAAAGCGCTAGAAAAATGTAGTAAGTGAATTAGGATTTTTTTTGTCAAAGGTCAAGAATTTACTTAAATGCATAAATATTTTTGGTATTTTCTTATATATATTTTCAAGAAAAAATTCACAAAATTTCTGTTTTTAACTTCTCAAACATGATTTGCTGCTTTTCTTTGTTTTATATTAATATAAATTAAATACTGTGGGTTTATTTTGGACTGTTAATCAGACCAAATCTTTGCCAAAATGTTGGCTCTGAAGAATTGCTGCAGTCATTTTCACAAATTTATAACAATTTTCTGACTGAACAACAGATTGAATCAATTAATTGAAAAAGGAAGGAGAGAAAAATAAGATAATAAAAAAAGAAAAGTTCCTGCCAGTAATAATCAGTCTGAAAATGGAGTAACACATTCTGGTGTTTGGGTTCATAGCTTTCCCTTCTGGTCTTTTATGTAGAATCACACCTCTGAGTACAGTAGGTTTACTTGGTAGAGTTGAGCCGTGCATTCGGTGGTTGCCATGGGTGATGTGTCGTATGTAATGACGCTGACTGGCAACTTTCCCTGAAACTGATGCAGAGCAGATTCCTCTCGCTCTTGACCCCTGTTGTTTTTATAGGCCGCCTCAGTTCTGGGAGGTTTGAGTCTGGAGAGAGAGAGAGAGAGAGAGAGAGAGAGAGAGAGAGGAGGCAGATGAGAGCAGGAGGGGCCCTGAAAATTTACGACCCCTCAGTTTCTCCCCACGGACGCGGTCGTGCTTTCGCTGTGCTCCATAACACGACATGTTGTAGTGAAACTGAAGCAGACAGGCCTCGGTAATGAGAATAATTTTCAGTGTTGATGAGCAGGAGTTGGACGGGCAGACATGTTAACAGCTTACAGAGATTCACAGCACATATTGTACAAGGACAACATGATCTCACATGAGAGCGCACAGGGATCCTACGAGACGCTTTATACACCGCATATTAATCCACATCTATAAAATAAACAGCCTGGAAGCTTCTCTGACAGTGAAGACAATGATTGTTTGCTGTGTACATTGCTTATTCTTGTGGGTAACAGGCCAAATATAGGGAAGCTAGTATTAGGAATGATATATGTAGCAAAGGTTTAATGGGTTTTGATAGTTAATCCTTTCACAGTGTCGATTAAAGTTTAAAAAAGCAGTTGTTTCCTCAGAGAGCTGCCATTTTTCACTGACTTTTCAACACTTATACCCAGAGGAATTGGCACTCAGAGAGCCAGAGGGACTACTTTTCTCTACCAACGGCAGCCTCAGTAAACCACACAGCAACATAGCAACGAGAAAACTGGGGAAAAAAAACCTCTCTTGAGCTTACAGTTGTTCTCTCCAACAACAGATATGAGCAGCAGAGGAATGCATCGAGTTCGCACCGGTTCCTTGTGTCTGGAGTTTGTCAAAAAAAAAAAAAAAGTCATTCTTGGGAGTTTAAGAGATTTAAAAGTGATTCAGAAGCAGATGAAACTGGTTGGAAACTGGATGCAACACAAAAAAAGGAAATTACAATATACAGCAGAGCAAATAAGCTCTTCAACACAGTGATGATCACAGATGTTATGAGTGGTATTTGATGATATATGAGGGCGAAGTGTTTATAGTGATACTACTCATCCTGCCACCTCCTCTGGCTATACTTAGGCTCTCCGCAGGGGAAAATCCACCGCCTGTAATTTTACTGTAGTGATAGCAACTGATGAAAACACAACTCACAGAGGATGTGTTTCTCTTTTTATCTCCTTCAGCACTCCAATAAAACAATTATTTATGTTGTGCTGAGTTTAGAGTGCCAGGTAAGGGTCATATAGGTAAATTAAAGGCACAGCAGTCACATCACTTCATATACAGTACCGATAGCCAGCCAATAGCCACCGTAGTATGTTGTTAAAATGAAGACATGTTGTTGTGATTTTATCAGCTGTAGAAACCTTGCTAACTAAGGTAATGTTAGCTTCATGAACATTTTACTGTTTCCAGCTGTGTTGTTTTAAAGCAAGGCCCAGGCAAAAAAGTCAGTATCGTCACCAGTTGATGATCCATGTAGAAAAAAAAATTCGAAATAAATAAAATCCCAGCATGGTTCTTGTTAGTCCTAGTATTGAAAGATTATGGTTATGAAAGCTGTAGAATCAGACTGTTGTTTTGTTCTAATGCCGTGTTTGGCGGCTTTATCTGACATATCTGTTCATAATTTCAAGCTTTTATCGTTAGGAGAAAAAAGGCTTTTTGGATGAGGACTAAACAGAATAACTCTGTATTGGGGTAAAGCTGTTGGCCTTTTTAAATCCAATAATAAACTAAACTCTGATAGCATCCTTTTCTTCTATTTTCTTAAGTGCAGAGCTTTGTGAGAGTAGGTTTTCATTCTGACACAGTATCTTAACTCTGTGCTAATACAGTAAGCTGCCGCTGTGATCAGTGGAGCAGTAACTCAGTGTCATGCCCTGCCCAGAGCCCCACAACACCTGAAGGGCCTGGGACTGTTGACCATAAAGCAGCCAGCGGGTCATGTGACGGCACAGGTGGCTGCCAGGCTGGACTGTGTGCTGCTGCCAAACTCCACAGTGACCCGGAGAGTTAGTGGAGCCGCAGGAGGGCCGGCTAATTCTTGTCAGGAGGAGGTCGGTCGCCCAGCCCAGAGCAGCCAAACGTACTCTCCTTCCAGCACATTTAACAAGCAAAACATTCCTTCTGTGAACTTTTACTCGTTTTCACAACTGTGCTCTTCGCGGTTTGTTTCAAAGCCTTTTGACATTTTCATCTGTCTGTTCCTGTTAAAGGTGCACAAAGCAAGGTTTTTAAATAGAAATATAGTCATTTTATCCAGTTAAAATGTATTACCCAAAGCTATCCTGCCTTATTTGCCCAAATAAATGGTATTAAGCACTGTTAGGCTGAACATGCAGAAGGATTCATTTGTGAATTCTTCCGACAGCTGGACACAGAAATCTTTTATGTCCCTCATCTCTTTGTTATAGATGTGTATGGTGTGGTGTTGACATTTTATTCCAGGGAATTAAAGTTCAGAAGTATCATTCACCTCTTGCTGACATTTGGAGTTGTCAGCATGCAAAAAAAATGCCTCATAGCATTACATTTACTTTCTGTGATCTGTCGAGGGCATTTGGTGTTTAATGAAGCTGTGGGAACGTGAACAAAAAAAGGGAACGGAGAGAAAATGAACTGACACTTGTCAAAACTGGCTTCCAGGATAAAAAAAGGAAAAACTACAACACTGTGAGAACCTAAACCTGCAGAGCCAGCAAGTTAAATTATATTCACGTCGGTTGCTGACACCACAGATCTGCTTTAACAGTTTAAAATCCTTGGCAAGCTTCTGAAGAGACTATTGATTAGGATCTACGAACTATACAAGTGCCTGTTGGTGCTTGACTTAAATCAGGAGTAACTTTGCAGGGCTACAGTTTCTTAAAGGCAGAGGGCGTGTGCCTGCCAGTTGCACGTAAATCTTCAGCGCTGGTTTTTTGCTGCCAGCTCTACCCTCGGAGATAAAATACCATATAATCTGCGCTTTTCCCTCATCATCTTATACAGTATCCACAGAATTTCCTTTGGCTTTTTCATTGGCTGAAACTCCTGGCATGTGGCGGCCACACATCTGAAACTAGGCTCTTCCACACTCTAGTTTATTGATAGCCGTGTAAACCTCATGCCACTCCATTTTAAGAGTGATCTCATCGCAGAGGTTCCAGAAGTGCTCCAAACCAGCTTGCCAGTGACTTTTAAATGGCTTTTGTTCCCCGCCACTGAAAGGCAAGCCAGTAAGAGACAGTGCTGGCTTTCATAAACGCCTGGCTCTGGTCCTGCAGGTCCTCCTTCGGGTCTCTGGTGGAAACATGGTGCCTGATGTTTGGGCCCTGGGTGTAATTAACCCGGGAACTCATAAAGAGGCGTTCACAGTGGGGTGCACGGCGGGCTCACTGCTCATGCCAGCTCCTGTTGGGCGTCTGGGTTCCTGCTCCAGATGTTTTCCATTAGCATGTTTGCATGCCAGCAATGCCAGAGAATCCGAGGCCTGCTACACCTACTGTATACATGTACAGTATACAATGCTCCAGTGTGCTTCTTGGAGAAAGTGCTTGTTATCATCACAGGGAAAGGTACTTGGGGGTGAAAGGGTTGGGCACACCTTCCCATTTCCGTGTCCAAATGTTCGACTGGTTCTGTATGTGAATAAACCAACAGGAAACACATTGAGAAGTCACCACGTTTATGCTGAAATTTCATTTTCAAGGGTGTGATCTTTCACTTTATTGGCCTCTGTAGGAAAATTCTCTCACTTCTGTACTGAAAGGTCAGAGTTCATGTTCGGCTACAGATCCTGTCATGATTCAGTGTTTTGCCCACAGACACATAACACAGGGCTGAGATTTTTCCAACATGTGAGACTTAAATCTGTATCTTTCAGTTCTAAAAAAAACTTCCTTCCTCATACATCAATCTGCTGTCCTTATATTTACCCACACCAAATATAATTCTGTATTGCTTTTAGTCATGCTGGGTTTATGCGCTGGACTGGCGCCATTGTCAACAGATTGTAAAATAGTGTGAATTTAATAACTCGGCACTATTAACAAACATTACCAGACTCTGGTGGCGTCACACCTGGGTAGCTCATATATATCCAGAGCTGGAATCACGGCCTGCTGGCTGCTGCAGACTCATATAGTTTTTACACTGCACTAATCACACGTCTGTTTCCTTTTCTTTCTTCTATCTCTGTAGACATTTACAGCTTGGTGTAACTCTCACCTGAGGAAAGCAGGCACGCAGATTGAGAACATCGAGGAGGACTTCCGGGATGGATTGAAACTCATGCTGCTGCTGGAGGTCATCTCAGGTAAAGAAGCTCCTAACCCAACCCGATTAACCGAGTGAAAACAATTTGCATGGACAGCATTGGATTAAGATCAGCTATAAATCAGCAACAAATATCACATGATATTAAGAATATTTTACTAGTTTTGAATGCAGCTGTGCTCTGGCAGACTAAATGTGGTTTCACATGGTACTGATTTCCCTATATGTATATTTGCCAAAACAATGGTTGAAGAAATATTCAAATCTTGTACTTCAAAAAGTAGAATTACAAGAAAAAGTCCTGCACTCAAACTCTCACTACTACTATCAAGTAAAAAATTTGATGTATCATAAGCTAAATTTATGTATGTAATGAAAAACTACTCACTATCCAGCAGCATAACTCCTGTCAGAATCATATGATACATTATAATATTGTTGGGTAGTTAAATCTGTAACAGTGCATCATATTTGGAGAACTTTAACTGTCATATAAATGTATGGCCCTCTAGTAAAAAGTAGAATATTTCCCTATGAAATGTTGTGGGGTAAAATATTAAATCCTCTACTTAAGTTGAAGTGCCTCATAGGCTTTGAGAGACGTGATGTAATATGAGAGAAGCTTCTTGACGTACCGATCAACCTCCACCTGTCTGATGTTTTCTCATCTCTCTGTTAAGGCGAACGCTTGGCCAAACCAGAGAGAGGCAAGATGAGAGTCCACAAGATCTCCAACGTTAACAAAGCGCTCGACTTCATCGCCGGTAAAGGAGTGAAGCTGGTGTCTATCGGAGCGGAGGGTGAGTCAAGCTAAGCTCTGATGTTTCTATTTGAAGATGAAGATCACACACGTTTCCACAAAGTCACCCGACCTTCTTTTAAGTTTTGTCTGCACTTCAGCTTGTGACGTATTGATTTTTATTAGGTCATCAACCAAAGTTATGCATGATGCAGTCTGTGGCCCTCTCTGCCTCTTGTTAGCGCGGCACTGCTGCTGGCTGCTGTGTAGTTTAATGAGATCCTTATTCCAGAGCGTTGCGGCGAAGGTTGTGCTTTGCAGAGCATTTTCTGAGAGTGGATCTTAGGATCAGCAATCCCCTCGGGGACTGAGGCTGCTCATTGTTCAGCACAAATAACTTGGGGATGTCCATCCTCCTCCCAATGGAGAGTAAACAAGTCTTTAGCAGAGTAAACACTCCACTCTCTCTCTCTCTGTTGGTTTCACTATCTATCCAATCCATCTATCTATTTTCATCTCTCACTACCACACACAACCCTCTGGCATTTTATGAAATTGGCAAAGTCGCAAACACGTGCTGCAACAAACCAAAAATACATATGGCCGCCCCAGTACAATGGATGTGAATGGAAATTTATTTGTGCTGCTCAAAACTTTGAAAAATGACATCAAAAAAATGTCAATGACTTTACATAAACAGTGTAATGGTTACTGTAGATAATCCAAACAGCTCAATGTCTGCAGGCTTTACTGGAACTACTTCGACTGAGGAACTAGTCCTAAATGAAAGCGGTTTACAGTGAGGTCTGTGGATTATCAAGAGTAACCAAGACATTGTTTCTTCAGTGGTATAAATAGCAGATACTAAAGTTTATTTGCCTCAGTTGTATTGGGTTAGCAGCACTTCCAGAGGCAGATATCTGGAAAGGTCAAAATCCAAAACTATGCGCATGGAAAGACACAACTCAAGTAAAAAATATGTTATTTTGGTGAACTGACCCTTTACAAAATATGCCCCTTTGTAAATTAGTCAAATCCAGGTCAAACACACAGATGATCTGTCTCTCTAAAGGATTCTTTACTTTACATCCCACACTGTGTTACTAATAAGTTGATCCTATGACCCATCTGACCCCGAGTATTTAACCCTTCCACTTTTTCTATCTGCAGCTGTTTCTGTGTCAGTCGCTGTCAGACACGAGCATGTTGGGAAAAAAAGTTTTATTAATATCAAACCAAGAAGTGCAGCTCAAAATCAGCTGAGTTAGTGCACAGCGTCATAAATGTGGATCAATAAAATAATGATTTCACTTGTTTTTACCTTTACAGTAAATTACTTTGTGGATCTCCCCCTGCTTGCTGTAAAAATCACTCTCATCATATATTATTGAGTCTCAGAACAAGTGAAAAATCAGCCTCTGTAGTAAACTCATCACATTTTTGTGTCTCTTCACTAAAACTATCAACTACTAAAAGTTGGCATTGATTCATAAATAAAATTCAAAGTCTTGTTTATTTATTCTTTGATCAGATGACTTTTTAAATTTTAGACTGTATTTATTTAGGAAAGTTCTTGAATGACTGATTGTGCTCCTAAAAAAACCCCTCATATTTGTTTGTGTCAGAGGTTAGGTTTACTCTGCTCAATGAAAAAAACATGTTTATATTCCTCAATGGATGTTTCAATTTGGTATTAATACTGAAACTCAGCCTGCACATTGGCAGTAGTATGAACATTTTTGAGACAATATGATTCATTAAATGTCAGAGAAGTCAGAGTGAGGGAGATTACTTTAAAATTACACTTTATTTTATTTTAGAGTTACAACAATTATGGTCATTTGATGCTCTATGTTATTTTCTTGATTATTCAATTAATCATTTGCTCTATAAAAGTCATAAAATAGTAAAAAAGTGCCAATCACAACTTCTTAAAGCTCAGTCTGAAACCCACAGACACTCAATTTACTATCTCAACCTTAAACTTTACGAAATAAATAAATTGACAAATGATTTAAAAAAGGTCAATTAATCATTTCAGTTCTTTTTCTTTCTAAAAAACAAAAAAAACTGAAATGTGGCGATATAATCTTACTGCATCGACACATTTCACTGGTTTGAAGAAAACAAGACCTTTTGCCTCAATAAAGGACAGAAATAGTTTGGCAAGATGAAGCTTTTTTTCTTGGAGGAGGCCGGAGTAAAAGCGTCTAAGCCAGACCAGCATTCCAGACAGATTAGCTGCCTGGAATCCCCTCCTGGTCGAACGGCCCGGCGGCCCAGATCCCTGCTAGCCGTGGTGGTGGGATGAGACTTGTTGAAGGCTCAGCTCCATCTCATCGGGGCGGAGGGGGGGGGGGGGGGGGTTTGTTGTGGATAAGGGATGAGGGAGGGGCTGCAGTTTCAAATGGAATTAACAGGATTTGTGTTCCTCCCCCAAGTCGATCAGTCATGTTCATTAGAGCTAATCTCAACATGTATCTGCATGCGTCATCCCGAACCACCGAGCACGACCCCCTCCCCCCCCCCACCCCCCAAACCTACTTAATTCAATCCAAGCCGTCTTTCACACAGCGTTACACGTCCAGACATCTGACTGACATCTCGCAGCCCAAGTTTGTCTGTCACAGTGGAGTGGCTGTGGAGCTGCCATGCCCCGCGCCTTATTGGATTAGAGGGAGAAACGAATTATTATTGAAGGCGGGCAAACAGGGTGACCTGTTGGAGGGGATTTTCATTATCGACAACACAGAGAGGCCTTGACAGAGAGGGGCGGTTCATTCATAGCCTTTATACTGCAAGCACACAGCTGATTGACAGCTTAACAGGTCCAGGCTCAAATTATTGAATCATCACACACTTCATTCACGAGGACGCGTAGTACCCACTGATTCAGCTTTCCTCAAACACTCATCAACTAATCAGAGCCGGTGTGGGAACGGAGGGAGTTGAGTTAAATCAATAGATTATTTCATCTCTAAGTCTGGTTTTGTAAGGCTCATGAAAAGCTGTTCATAAATACATGATAGGGCGTACAGGTGGTTAAGAGCGCATGCCATGTATGCAGCGGACCCCGGTTCGAGTCCCGGCCGGTGGACCTTTCTGCATGTCACCCCCCTCTCTCTCCCATAATTTCCTGTCTCTCTACTTTCAAATAAAGGTGTCTATGCCAGAGAAAATCTTTAAAAATAAATAAATACATGATAACATTTGGAAATACATGATTGTATTTTTCAAATAGAGGATTTTCATTTGTCAGTTTCTCTTTCATGTGCTCTTTCCTAAAGTTACAAAAAGCCTCCAATTAAGTATTTTTCTTTAACTCTTGCACACACCTTGTTTTTGACAGTTTCTAATAGTTTCTGCCATTTCCCCCCATAGATCAAACAGTCACAGTGTGAAGTGGCTACATCATGTCTAGTTGTGATATAGTAATCGCCAGTATAAGACAATAACAGACTTTACAGTTACAATACACTGTTAAAAAAGAGGCAGTCAGCAGGATTATACCGGAGTTAAACAGACAACAGTAAAATACAGTAAGTTATATCAAATAACATTATAGACATAGTTATAATATGTTTATTATAAGCCAGTTTGTAATAGTTAAAATCTAATACTTAGCTTAGTTACTGTAGACATTACATTTTGGTTTATATTAATTCCCAAAGTTGATGTTACTCATTTATGTACAATACACAGTGTTTTTTTAAAAGTAGGAATATTGTAATTCAACTACATTATTTTGGACTGTTATCAGTATTACAGTACACCGGTAATAATTATTTCATAGTCATTAACAGCACTTTGACTTTATTGTTTATCTGTAACATTTTAAGGTTTTAAGAGTATTTTACTATCTTGTCATAATGAATGGATGAAGAAGATAAACTGTAGCCTACTTATTAGCCCCAGCCGAGTGTGTGTGGAAAACCACTAACCCATCAATACAACACAGTGTCACATGTTCACAGGTCAGTAAGCACTGATTTGTTTTTGCAGGTCAGTCGAGGTTGAAACTAGGTTTTGGTTGAATAGGGAAAATGTATTTAGACATCTGGGTTAAATAATAAAGTTGTTTTAACAGTATTTAAATGATTGTGTTTCAGTTTGAAGCAGGTCTTAACTGCACATAAGTATAATATAGTAACTGACTGCTGTAGAAGTAGTTAGAATATGTAACCTAGACGCCTAAAAACTTTCCACTTTTCAGCAAACATGGCCAACAAATAACTTGAAGAAAATGAACAAAATCAGTGCGAACAAATAAATAAATGAACAAATATGCTTGTTAGAAAACTACAGTGATAGTTGAACATCTGATGTTTGGTGCACATCTAAACACAGGATCTAAAAAGCCGTTCCATCAGTTTATTCATCACAATCAAAGATGAATGAGCGGCTGCATGGATGATTGTTTCCCTATTCAAAGGAAATATCACAAATCAGACCGCTAGCCGTAAACAAATAATAGAGTAAAGAAAGAAAATGAGGTTCTCTTTCTGACTCGCATTAATGCATCTAGAGTCTTGACATTTCAGTTATCCTCGGGCTTCACGAAACAATAAATTAAACATTCAAACAAATCCAGTGTGGCTGCTAAATATGCAAAATGTGAACTTTAGTCTAAATGTTATTGTTTCTTTGTCTTTCTGCAGAGATCGTAGACGGCAACGCTAAGATGACCCTGGGAATGATCTGGACCATAATCCTCCGCTTCGCTATCCAAGACATTTCTGTGGAAGGTACTGTGTGTGTGTGTGTGCGTGTGTGTGTGTGTGGGAATGCTTCCACACGCTTCTCATTCATTGGCTTTATTGAAAAGGACTCCTGCTCACTGTCTTCATTTGCAATTGAAAACACTTTTCATTGACACAGTGTCTCAGCGTTAGGACCTTTGTCACGCATCGGACCGATCTTAAACAAAACTGCACAATACCACATATAGACTCGAGCTAATGCATGTTAATCAGAACGTGAATGCTCTTTTGCTATGGAGATGGAAATGTTTAAGATATGGTCCTCTCCTTGGTTAATGTATATAACGCTCTTACAATGTAATCCAATTTAAATGTAAGGAGTGATCAGGTTTTAGCCTTAAACTCCAGGATAGAGTGGTTGAAACTGTTTTATTTGACTGTTTGGGTGCATAACAACATCAGACAGCTCTCGGTCTCCTCTGGGAACAACAAAGCAGGAAACATCAGAGCAATCACACATGCTTCCCATTCGCTTCACCTCCACTTAATGCACCACTAAACAGGGATTAGTCGAGAGTCGGTCAAACTAAAAAGCCTGAGAGTTCCTCCGACTTCACAATGATCCCTTCTTTTCCCAAAACCACAGAGACATCTGCCAAAGAAGGCCTCCTGTTGTGGTGCCAGAGGAAGACTGCCCCCTATAAGAACGTCAACATACAAAACTTTCACATCAGGTAAGACTAAAACATCATAAGTAACACGAAAAGGTCATTCTGCTCACATGCTGAGTTCTAGTTTGAATGTGAGCAAGCAGCAAGTTTAATCACTTCACCTACTGTCAGTTTTATTTGGTCCAAACCGTCGTGGTGCATGTTTGTATTTGGTTTGTCTCTGTTTACACCGACCAATTATACCCAAACCATGCCTTGTAAACATCCACGGTAACATGTCATCCCTCAGGCTTAGACATTCTCCTGACGGGGGGCGTCAAAACAAATCCAGTTGTAATTTGAGCTGGCATGAAGGATGCAGCCCACACACTCTTTCTAGTAATTTACTGTCTCTGGTGTTTGTAGCAGCTAAGATGGCTTAAACAGTCGAGTTAAATAGGTGCACCAGGCCCAGAGAGAGTTTGACTGCGGTTCAATTTCTGCTAGACATCAAAGTTTGTCTGCTCATACAAGTAAATGCTGCAATAAAGGTGCAGATTTTTTAAAAAATGTTCTCACTCCAGATGCTTCACAGTGCATTTTGTTAGAAAGATGACTGAAAGTTGCAGTTTTCTGGCATCTTGTTGCAGCTCTCTGGTGTCACCTGAGCTTGAATTGTGGTTGTTTTCATCACCACCAAAACACCAGACTTACTTAAAATAGTAAACATTACAGTTTGAAATACAGATATAGTTTAACATACTTATTAGTTATGTAAGCTACAGAGATAAGAGGATGTTTGTTAGATACAAGGCTACAGTCTGCAGACATTAGCTTAAAGGCCAGAAGCAGAAGCAGCTAGCCTGAATCTGATTGAAGGTTAACCTTTTTACACTTTTGTTGGATCAAACAAACAAAATATAATTTGTGAGATTTAGAGGGTTAGGTGGATTTAGTTTTCTTGGATGTAACCTGCTTTCAGTCTTTAGGCCCAGCTGTTAATGTCATTTATGATCCTATGTACTCTGATTCATTCGTCCGCCCCATGAAAGCGGCTCTAGTCTGCCTGCTGGTTTCAGGATGGAGAGTTAGGGTTAGGGTTAGTTTGTTTTAAACACCTGCATAGCATTGATGGGTGGTTGTTGGTCGCTTTTTGAAGGCATACTATTCAGGATTTGTTGGTTTGTGTTCGTAAACCCAACATTCAAAGTCTCCTCCTCCCCGGCTCAACGGCACCAGAGTTAGAGAGAGATTTGAATAAAAAATAAAATATAAATCGAAACAAAAAGAAGCAGCCCGAGTGTCTGGTGATGGAGACACAACAAATTCAAAGCAGGAAAACTGGTAATGAACATATAGCTGTGTCTGGATGAATTCCTGTTTTGGTAAATGTTTTTTGAAGGCACAGTCTGTCTGCAAAATATCCAAATGTACAACACAGAGCATACGCACTAGCAAAAGTCTGAATGCAAGATTGAAACCTGCTATAAAAGGATTTACAGATCTTTTAATGCCGGCACTACTGTAACATTACACAACAACTCTATTAACAAGATGTTTTCTTAAGCTGTTAAAATGTAGTTGACCTCAGTAACTGTACCTTAACAGAAGAGCAGCGATGCCGGCAAAACACTAAAAAAACGTCCATTTGATGACATCACAGCAGGCAGTAAAGGCACCTGGTGATTAGATCTCTGGAGCCGAGACAGGAAACCTTTTTCAAAGCCCAAATGTTGACATTTATGAACAAGAGCTTGTCTGGTTAAATTCTGATTGTATAAGGACTTAGATTTTTTAGCACCCCAGGAGTCCTTAAATATATAGTTTCAGCTCCTGATTCAGCATATACGACAGCGGCGGTCTCATTCAGCGGTGATGGAGAACAGAGCTGACATGAAAGCACACAGATTTAACACATAACAGACCGACACATTATAAAGTAACTCAGAAAGAGAAAGAGAGGAGGTGGCAGTAATCAACCAGTATATTTAAACATACATCAGCAAGTTTGTCGCATGCCAGCAGTCTTAATAGCAAGTGGAAAAAGTGAATATGCGGATATGAGCGGAGCCTGTTCCTGCTAAAACCACGTCACACAATGCTTCCATGCGTGTTGAATTATTGAAAGAGGACCACTGTGATCCTCAGATGTGGATGAAAGCTGAGGCGAGAAGAAAGGTGGAGACGAGGTCATTTCAGGAGAAGGTAAAGGGAGAGGCCCGATGATCCAAGGGCGGGGGCGAGGGGGTGGGGGTGGGGGGGGGGGGGGCGCGACAGAGCAGAGGCCAGGCCTTTGATGTGGTCTCTATGTGTGAGATGATAGCGGTACATCTCAGCCAGACATGAGAACCAAACCAGGAAAGAGTATTAATTTTTTTTTCTTTTCTCATGCACTCAAGTACAGCTGCTTCAGGTACAAGAGTAGCCTTGTAAAAGCCCCTCTTGTGCATTACAGGCACTTTTAATGGCAAGTAATACATTTAAATAACCCATCTCGTTAATTTGTTACCTCACGAGCAGAAAGCAACAGTAAATCCTCACAACTCTTCTAAATTGAGATTGCACTGCACTGGCCTTTCATTTCTATTTAGACAGCCTGCTTTCTGCATCAAGGCCGCTAATCAATGAACCACAGAAGGCCAAACTAAAAATATGTCTAACAGATTTAAACACATGATTATCGATTTGCATATAAAATCTTGTTTTACTGTAATGATCTTGAACTTTGTGTTGAGTTTTAAATTTAGCAGCTTGGCTTGACGTCAGTTGTATTTACTGAGTTTTGAATTTACTGAGGAGCTGCAGATCTGCTATAATCCATACTATTATGTGAACAATGTATGGAATCACTATGTGCAACGTGAGTGTCAGTCTGATGAACCCTCAGAGAATTACAGTCAAACTTACAGCTCCTCTCAGCTCTATGGAGTGTTTTAACCCTTACATACTATTCATATCTATACTATCCCCTCATTATTAGTCTATATGCATAATTTTGGGACCACAAATCATCATCAGTCTTTAATAAATATGCACAAAGTTGAATTATTTCAAATGTTTGAATATTCTGTGTCACTTTAGGATAAGTCATCACATTTCTGACTAAAAGAAAACATTTTTAGAGTTTTTATATCTCTCTCTCAAATGTAAAAATGGGTCAAATTAGACCCTGAACAGTATGTAAGGGTGTTAAGTGATTTTTTGGCATTATAATTTGGTTCTCTCTCACAACTCTCTCATGTGTTGTACAGCACACTACGGCAGACAAAGTTAGCGATGAGCTGGCAAACATCTGAAGAGCATTTAGTTGCAAGAGCCAGATATTTCCTCACCTGTCGTGTAAAATATGCTTTATTAATAAACTTGACTTAACTTTAGGAGTTGGTGGAGGCCAAACCGGAGCTAAAAAGATAATAAATGTTAGGCTCACATTCATGCAGAGGTCAGAAACACAACTCATTAATGCTGATTGTCACTGCGTGTAAACGGACAGCTTTATAACTTTATAAGGTAATAATATGTCAATGTGGTGCTAACAGCTAGTAGCTCTGCCCCCAAGTGGTAAAAACATACATAAAAACACTTGAAGCAGCATTAACTAAATATGGCAAAATACAGCTAATGGTAGCATTTATATTTAACATTTACAAAGTAAAAAAAAAGTTATATAAATAAATGGAATATATAAATAAACTTAAGCAGTCATTTCTTTGAGTGTGGAGCCGCAGTGCTGCAGCATTCAGTAAAACTGGACCACATCTGCAAGTCAGTAAGTTACAGTGAGACCATGTGCCAAGACAATTACTCTGGGAAATTAAAGAAAACCAGTACTGTGTTCAAAGCACGGCGTCTGGTCAGTGTACAGAAGTATCCAAGCAGGACTTTCTTTTCCTCTGAACATGCTCCAGAATCGCTCACACAAAAAAAAAAGAAACCGATTTTAACCCATTTTGTCATCGCCCTTGAAAATAATTTGATCGGTCACCCGAAGTTTCCACTTTTTCTTCTAGAGAGAGACACAACAATGGTTGCCTTACTGTCTCCACACTGTTCTCCTTTCCTGCTGCCACGTTGTCCTGAGTTTATATCTTAAATGTAATATTAACATTGGAAGCTTAATGTCAGCCTTTTACTCTTATGTTTTCTTCACTTTGAAGCGGAGACTTGCACATGTAGCTCAGAAGATAACCTATCACGTTTAGGCTGATAGCGATGACGTTAACACATCACGTACTGCTGGGAGGATGTGGGTGTGTTACATGAAACTAATTAGCAAGACAGGTTAAGGCAAGTGGTCACGATCAAAGATTAAAGTCAAATTCCTTTTCTTCTCCCTCATCTCATTATGTTTCACCTCACTTTCACCCTGATCACAACACTTTCTCTCTCTCTCTCTCTGTCTCTCTCTCTCTCTCTCTCTCTCTCTCTCTCTCTCTGTCTCTCTCTCTCTCACTCTCTCTCTCTCTTTCTTTCTCTCTCTCCCAGCTGGAAAGATGGTTTGGGTTTCTGTGCACTCATTCATCGACACCGTCCAGAGCTCATTGACTATGGAAAACTGCGCAAGGTGAGCGAATGTTATCTGACACGAGCTTCTCAGACACACACACACAGAGAAGCCAGTAAGACCCCGAACCAGAGATACTGATGAGAGTCACCTTAAATCAACTGTTTCTAAGCACGAACAACATAAATACAGTCAGAAAATAAGACAGGAAGCGATTTCAGTTTTTCCCTTTATGTCCAAAACAGGTGAAACAGTAGTTGGCCCTAATTTATCAATCACTGAAACATAACTGCATGCTGATATTTTATTTACCGAAAGTATTAAGAAGTTTTGAATTATTGTGCTTTAATGATGAACAATGCAACAAAAGATAGAAAAACATTTGCTATTCTTAGTAAATCAGGTGTATCAAGAGGAAAATGAAAATATATATAATAAAAAGAAGAAAAAAAAACATACTTTAACAATTCTTAAAAGATATAAAAGTCTGAAAGTGCTGATGGTCTGCTGTGTCTGCTGCCGATAGGATGACCCCATGACCAATCTGAACACAGCCTTCGACGTGGCAGAGAAGTACCTGGACATCCCCAAGATGTTGGACGCAGAAGGTGAGCTGGCAGGAAGGAAAGTAGCAAAATAATGACGAGGAGACCAGACTCCTTCCTGTGTTTAAAGACCAACCAACATATACTCTCTCAGAAGGGCTGTTCAGAGAGTCTGAATATGATGAAAAGCTCCTTTCAGAAGAAGGTTGGGCCCTGCACCACCTAATTTTTGTAATTTCCAGAAACCGGCAATCTGACAGCCACGCCTGCTTCCTACAGCGAGTGGCCAGGTGTTTTAAAGGTGTGAAAATGGGCAGAGCCTCAAGCACTGCCTGCAAATACTTTCATCCACATTCCTCACATTCCTGCTGACTACACTGTCCCGGTTCACTGTGAAACCGCACTGACTGTGTGTTGGCAGTGATGGAGGGTACGCGATGGGAGGCCTGTGAGGAGTCCTTTTGTTGCTTGTTTATTGATATCTATGCACCAAGGTTCCTTTTAGCTTCATGTGGTCAATGTAAAAGCGTGATACAGCCTGGTGTTATCTGGGTTCTGAGAGAGTATATTTTGGCCTCAGTCATGCAGCTGTGCACACAGAGCTAGACACTCATATCCTTTTTTATTGAATGTGAATTTACAGTTCTCTCTCTGCTTATGAATTAAGGCCCTTAGACATTATTCCAAATCGTAAAGTATGATTTCCTGCTCACTCAGTAGTTATAGACATGAAAATCTATGTGTTTCTTTGTTTAAGACAGACTGCAAAGTTGATACAATCCTCCCTGTAAAGCACATCTGGACAGTGACACTGTGTGTTTTTCTTTCCTCTCTGGATATTGTTTATGTGGATAGCTGAACCCCAGCTCTTCTACTTCCTGTTTCTTCATTTATCTGTGTTCTGATTAACAACCTGAACCCCCTCCACCCCCCATCCCCCATCCTCCATCCCCTCCCTGACCTCCTCTCTTCCCCGCAGATATTGTGGGCACTGCCCGTCCGGACGAGAAGGCGATCATGACCTACGTCTCTAGCTTCTACCACGCCTTCTCAGGCGCCCAGAAGGTATCCTGGATGCAGCATTTCCTTCCTCCTCGTCCTCCTCCTCTTCCTCACTCCCTTGTTTCTATCTTCATGTGTTTCTCCTAACAACGCCCTTCTCTCTCTGCAGTGCACAAGTTCCCCCGCAGGGGTCACTCTCCTTCACTTTCCGCATGGTTCACGCCACCAAATGCATGATGGGACTACATTACTGTTCTAAGAGGCAATGAGCACAAGTGTGTCTCCAGTCTACTTCACTGTTAATGCACTGTAGGCTCCCAAATTCATCCCTGATTAGGGTTTGTTGTGCTCAACAGAATGTGAATGGAGTGGGAGGTGCAGCGAAGTTTGTCTGATAAATGATGATGATTGCCTGTGATAAAAGCCACAGTTGCTGACGAAGAGAAACAAATTAGCTTGAAGTCTTGCACGGTGGGGTAGATGTAGCAGTTTAAATGGATGGTTATGTTCAGCTTGGAGAGCGACAGCTTAAATAGAGGGTGGAGGAATGAATGAAATTAAAACCGGCACTTCAAAGTCAAGCGGCAAGCTGTCTTTTCATTTTAATGGATACACGCTGTCTGGCTTAAGTGGGGAGTCTGTTTCTGTGTTTGTCTGAGGGAGAGATGCGTTGTATCATATTTTCCCCATTGGATAATGAGTGATTGCTAGTTTGACAGCTACCTCGGTGTACGACAGGAACTCAGGCTTCAGACTGTGCTGTACTCCTCTCTGACAGTCAGAGAGAAGCAGAGCAGCACGAAGCACAAGTTATATAAGACCTAGGTTCGTCTGAGAGGCCCAGCAGTGGAGAGAGCATTTTACTGCAGCTGTGTTTAAGCAACTCGGATCAAAAATGTCTGTGTTTATAACTGGAGAGAAAGAGAGGAGTGGCTTGCCTCACTCAGAGCAGTGAAACTACAGCTGGACTCTAGATTGCATCATAGATGAGAGAGACATGATTCAGTCGGTCCTTAAATTTGGTCCTAGACAAATGAGTGGGATGTTTCTATGTTTAGTTATAAAATATGCAAAAGTTCAAAAAGTCATACTTTCCTACAAATGCAGCATCAATGGAAACTTGACTTCGGTTTGAGGTCACAGAGTTTGACAAACTGAGATCTCAATATTTTACAGTTATGGCAGGCCAAATATTTAATGAGTTAGTACAGACACTTGGCTCCAATGTGTGAATGTGAAAGTGTGTTTTTTTCAATCACCTCCCACTTAAAATTCAGTCAAATTGATTCTAATATTTTTAGGGAATTCCCTAAAAAACTAACATGAAGACAAACTGCAAGTAGACTGGAGATGACCTGTGCCCCCAGTGCTGCCTCCTCTTGTGATTACGCCCCCTGCTGGCCCTTTTGTCTCTGCACACTTTTACTCTTGTGCATTTCTCTCTTCTCTGTCCTCTCCCCCTTCCTCTGTTCCCTGGGCAGATATCATTAGCACCTTGAGGCCAGATGAGAAGGCCGTCATGACTTATGTGTCGTGTTACTACCACGCGTTCTCAGGCAAGCAGAAGGTGAGAAATGAAATGGAAATTATAAATAAGAAAATCTCCAAACAATGTTTGGATACCTGCCATACTGGCTGGCAGAGAATGTTTTTTGCCAATATTCCCTTTTTGGCTGCTTAATGTGATGTCTCAATGACTCAACAACACTGTACTACACCACAAATTACAATATTACCTTCCTTGCGCCTTTATTAAAGTTTGAAAGATGCTTTTTTGAGCTAAGTGGCAGGTTAGGATGCTTTTGTTTGAAATTATTCTTTCTACATTCATCAGTAAATTTATCTACTCAATAGAATATAAAACTCCAAATATCCGACATATTTTGAGGGCTTGGTATTGTTTTTAAATCTGCTACTGTGTAAATTCATATATAACCATGAATCATATGACAAGCCATAAGTGAGAATGATCACATCTTCACTTCTTTTAGCTCGTTGTTTTTATGGCTCACTCTCACTGCTCTCACTGGGGTCGTTTCAAGACGTAGCAGGCAGCTGTTTTCTGCAAAAAAGCTCAAATAAAGGCCTCTGTGTCCTAGCTTGCCAGAAACAAAATGCATACGGACTAAATAAACAACTAGCTGTTGAGCGTAGTCTAGCATTTAACAATTAGGAGCTGAATATTTTCCTCAGGAGATGATGGAGAGCAAAAACAGAGCTAAAAAAAGGATTAAGTTGATGAAGAGTCTGAAACAGCTGACAAAAATGAAATTAACCAGTCAAAAATAACCAATGTGACAATCAGCAAGTCCGGGAACAACTTTCTTTACCTCCAAACAATGAACGGGATTCAGGTGCAAGTGGGATTTCTGGTTGATCCAAGTTCATTTTAAAACATTAACCAATCCAGGAAACACTCCTATGAGGATTATCTCTAAGCAGATCCAGTGAAATATTTCATTTTATGTGCCTTCAAGTGCTATGAGTTCATGCATTTTTATTGCGCGCGGCCCCAGTGGGAACCAAACCCTCAGTTATCCAGCGTCTCCTTATCTGCCTCTTTTTTTAGCAGCATATTGATCTTTGATTCAGCACACAACCTTTCTCTCCCGCCAGCATGAAGTTCTTACACCCTCAGTGGAATACATTATGCCAAATACATGCCAAATCCGCTCAAGATCTCTACAGAGAATAATAGAGACTTATCACACACACAGGATATCCGTTAAGTCTCCTGTACTTAAAATCTTTATTAGGATCCACTCCTTAATGGAGCTATTGAACCTCCTGAGGAGCAGGAGCCCGGAAACCACTGCTGGCTGGCACACAGTTTTACAATGTTGGCATGAATTTCACATAGAAACATAGGGGCGGAGGAACAGTTGCTCCTCCTCCGTCTAACGCCTCAGATTGTACCCTTCAGGGCAGAAGTTTCCCCATAAACACCATCACATTCACTTCTCCTTGTTAGCTGTATCTGGACATGGAAATCCTCTCTTTAACTTCACAAAGAAAAGCTCCATGATAGTCACAGTCTAAGAATCTGTTTGACTGAAAGACAAAACAAAACTCCCTGCGTGTTTTGAAGGTATTTACAGACTCATCCGACCATCTGGATTGATCAAAATTCTTTGTGCAGCTGCAAAATAAAACACTGAACCCGTTTTTCCATAATATGGTTTGTTAGAAGTGATATGAACTTGATCCTTTTGGATGATGAAAAAAATAGTATGTATAATGTTTAAAAATCTAAAGTGAACAGTGAACACTAATATGCCTAAATGCAGGTTCATACATGTAGCTACAACTAAGGTCACTGAGGTCATGTCTTGGTTATTATTTCTGGGAGAGGTTTAATTACCTGTTTCAGACTGTGTATTCTACAATTACACACATATTTCACATGTTGGGTGTTTTAAGGCTCATTCTGGTTTTGCCACACCAAATTGTTTAAACTTGACTCTTCTAACCCACAACTTTCCGGCTTTAACACACCACTCTCATAGAGTTGTGTTTGACTGCAACAGGAAGGAAAAAACAAGACTAAACTCTGATAAACATGTTGCACACTACCACAGCATCATCAAAAAGCAGACACACAACATTAGCAATTAGCTGATGAGCATAATGAAACATTTAGCAGCTAAACAGCCAGATATTTCCCTCAGGAGCCAGTGGAGACAAACATAAAGACATAAAAGGAGTGAGAGTGAATGTTGGTCTTACATTCATCACGTGGACTGAAACACGACTCCAGATGTATGTCTCTTAGTTTTTTTCTTGGTGTGTAAATAGGAAACTATTTGCTTACACATTTTCCATATAAACCCCCAAGTAGCCCCCCAAAAAACAGTTACTTGGATTTTTAACTGCATAAATAAAAGTGGAAAAAGATTTGATCATAAAATACTTTTTGGACGGCTATGCAGAAACTTGTTACGAGTGTATGGATTTTGAAGTCATTATCTCAGTGTTTCTTAAATCCTGCCTGCAGCCCTGAATAAACGTACGTGATAGCAAAGAGATATATCACAACTGAGAAAGACAATACCTATTTAAGACTCTGGACAAAACTACTACACCCTTCTCCTCTGGGAGTTGGAAAGATCACCAGGGATGCTTAGCTCTGGGATTCAGATGTAATCATAGTACTGTACATGAGAGACACAAACTTGGACCATGTCGGCTTCAGAGATGAGCCAGTAGAATAATCATTGCCTTAATAATCAGTCCTTTCAGTGTCCTCTTGCTGTTACCTCTGATGTCAGGACAAAGCAATTCATAAAAAAAAGGTCCTGGCTGTCAAAGCTTTCAGTAAACAGGCCCAGCGTGCAAACATTTGCTCAGAGAAGCACGACCTGCACATCCTGGTCTCTCCTTTTAAGGCAGCTCGCCTGCTGCTCCTGGAGCCCCCGGAGCATGTCTCTGACCGAGCCAAGTTTCCCCCCGTGATCTTATGACAAAAGGAGGCTGGAAGCAGTTCTGTGTGGGATGCCAGTCTCTGAGCTATGAAATGTGGTGGGAGGGAGATTCAAGTCTTACTCAGTGTCTGTACTCTCAAAAAAGGACACTGCTGGAAAGAAATACTGCAGCCACCGTCCTTTTTTAATCTATTCATTTCCTAGTCAAGCTCTTTAGAGAGAAATCGATAGTGGTGCAGTTTGAGCTGATTCATTAGATTCACCGATTTTTATATTATCTTAGCCACTTAAACTTTATAACTCAAAGGAAGTGATGGGAAGAATTACATCCTGCTGGTTATGGTATATCTCTGCACATCCTCTTGACTTTATTGCTTAAATTTCTGTCTGTGTTCTCTCTGCTCTTTTTTTCCCGAATGAGCTTCCTGACCACATTTACTCATCTTGAACCCATTCGGTTAACTGGCTACATGTTGTCATGGAAACTCTGCTTCACTCATGCATTGCCAGGCCAGTGATAAAAGACTGACAGGCCATGTTAAGGAAGTGTTGTTGTCATGTGTGAACCCCCCCTCTCTTAACTGGGCTGTTTTATCCTCACAGGGGGGACTCACTCTCCATTTCCCCAGTTAGACCTCTCTGTATGTAGGTTGAGAGGCTAAAATAAAACACTATATGCTGCTTTTCTATAAAAAGACAGCAGTGCAAAGAGAAAGGAGCCCTTACACCTGAAGTCAGGCACAATATGACATGTCCTTGTTAAAGAGTAAGCTCTCTGAGGTGTCAGCGTTGCTCTCTAGAGTCCTTCTTTGCAGAAACAGACATTAGATCTTAGGACATTCGGGTGACATTCATGGTGCAACACACAAGCCCAGACAGTGTTGCAGAGATAACATCATACACAAGCTGTCCTGTTTTTACTTGCTTGCAGCATTGTTGCTGATCTATTGCTTCATCCCTTAAATTACTCGTTTGGGAAATTCTGTGGCACATGTGTGGGTAGTGTGGATGGATGTTTGTAGTTAAACTGCAGGGATAAATCAAATATATCACTTTAATTTCCTGGAGCTGGCTCCAAATATATATGCATAGCAAATTATAGACGAATAACCACCACCAAAGCTTTATGACGATGCCCAAAAAAGTCCTGTCATTCTCTGCTCTGTCTCACACTGTTTCTCCCCTCGCCCCTGTCATCCAGGCGGAGACAGCGGCCAACAGGATCTGCAAGGTGCTGGCTGTCAACCAAGAGAATGAGCAGCTGATGGAGGACTATGAGAAGCTGGCCAGTGATGTGAGCACACCCCAATTTTCCTATAATTGCCCTGCATCTCCTTTACCCCCTCCTCCCTCTCTCCCTCTTCCCTTTTCTGAGCCACTCCCTTGCCTCCCAGCTCCGGGGATGTTTGTGCTCCGTGCAGGTGCAGGGTTAGAGACCACAGACACGGTAGATAAAGATAAACAAGCAGCCAGACGAACACTGCTGTTTTGTTTCTTAAGCATACAAAAGTAATATAATAGTAATTCCTATGAGACCTTACAAGTGTTTTTGTCTGTTTTAGCTCACCTATCATCATATTTCTTCAGACTATTTTCCAAAGTGCAAGATTTTAGATTTATAAGGGCAATTTTTCTATGATCCAGGCAGCATTTAGTTTCAGTGAGTGTCAGTACAATCTGGAAATTGAATCGCGGAGACTTAAAAATGACTTGATATTTTTATTCCATCATAGTGAGCATACCATTTTCTCAATTCTCTTTGTGTTACATCTTAAAAGTTATATTGACATTATAACTTTAAACAGTCCATTGAAGGCATTGATTGCTTTGAAAAGACTTCTGCGTGGTGCATTCAAGTACATGTGGGAAGCTCAGACATCTGAATTTGCATAGTCTTGAATGTCAGAACTTCCAGCCACCACTTGGATGAAGCAACTAAAAACAGTATTTGGCTCAAACTGAATTGTTGTTTCATTTTCAGTGTGAATAATTACCTTTTTCAAGCAAGTCTTAAAAAAATGTCATATAATACTGAAATGAAATGACACCTTGAGGGCAGCTGGTTACCAACCTATGTAAAATGATGTCCAGCAATGAAAACACAACACAAAGTGTAGCATATGAGATAAAACATGCAAAAACACAAATATGGTCCTTTAAATCACACATAATATGTTCTCAGGGTTACATTTGGTTGCAAGAAATGTAATAACAACCAATTAACTGCTAACCAATTATCTCAACCTGTACTCTTCTTTTGCTGACACAACTCTTCATTTCACACTTTCATTACATCCATTATTCCTCATTCACTTCCTCTCGGTCAACCACAATTCTTCCTTTTTTTCTGCTTCTCATTTTCCTCTCCTGCCCTCTTCTTTTCCTTGATCTTAATTTCCCTCTATCCCCTTCCTCTTATTCTTGCCTTTGACTACACACACACAAACACACACACACACACACACTCTCCACGACCACCATCACGACTCCTCTGCAGCTGTTGGAGTGGATCCGCCGCACCATCCCCTGGCTGGAGAACCGCATGCCTGAGAACACCATGCAGGCCATGCAGCAGAAGTTGGAGGACTTCAGAGATTACCGCCGCCTCCACAAGCCGCCCAAAGTGCAGGAGAAGTGCCAACTGGAGATCAACTTCAACACCCTGCAGACCAAACTGAGGCTCAGCAACAGGCCTGCCTTCATGCCCTCAGAGGGGAAGATGGTCTCGGTAGGTTACAACAGTTTGTGAAAGTAAAAACTCACTCTTTAAATTTGACAGCGACTCTTAAAGATCATTTTGAGATCCTCCTTTGTGCAAGACAAGGCAAGATTTTGTGCAGAGTGTGCAGAGAGTTACTTCAGCTTACTTTAATCATGCAGGCACATGTTTACAGGGAACATATAAACCCATTTTTAACTTGTCTCTCTTTGTCGCTGGTTTGTTTTGAAATGTCCAGCTGCAATGCCCAAATATGGCCTGAATATCAGTGCATTTATACTATACTATACTAAATTTTACTTTATAAATATGTGCTTTGAATAACCTTTCACAACCTGTTACACAACTGCAACATCCTGTTTCTTTTGTAAAGTCCAACAAAACCTCTATCAGCTTTTCGTAAGCTCTAATTTCATTTTTCATTTACAGCAGTGATCATGCACATACACAGTAACAGTCCTGAAAGATATGAGAGCAAAGAACAACCAACAGAAACTATATTTTTGAGTTTTGCTGATAAAAACTAAATAGATTTTCACTCTTTGTAACCTAATTTCCACATGTTGTTTGTTTTTTTGGCGAGAGTACATTCTCAAGTATTCTTTTTGTATTCTCATGTGCCTCCTGCAGGACATTAACAATGCATGGGGAAGTCTAGAGGGAGCAGAGAAAGGCTATGAAGAGTGGCTCCTCAATGAGATTCGCAGGCTGGAAAGACTCGACCACCTGGCGGAGAAATTCCGCCAGAAAGCAGCCATCCATGAAGCCTGGACTGAAGGTATGGAGAGTTTGAAAGGATTGGAGGGCTATTGACTGCCTGAACACACACACAGATCCTGATTTCTCTTGTGTTTTAGTTTCATGTGCCCCAAACTGGTAAAGGCCACAGTGGAAATTACAGCCTCATAAACAGCATTAATTAAAATGCTATATTGAATTGTTCTTTGTTGTAATACAGTGTACAGTCTTTATATGAGGTTAATTTTCTTTAATTATCTTTAGCTTAACTGGTACATTTTCTCTGTCTCCTTGCTTGCAGGTAAGGAGGAAATGTTGCAGAAACGGGACTACGAGACAGCCTCTCTGTCAGAGATCAAGGCCCTGCTGAAGAAACACGAGGCCTTTGAGAGCGACCTGGCCGCACATCAGGACCGTGTGGAGCAGATCGCAGCCATCGCACAGGAACTAAAGTAAGAGATGATAAACGACGGCCGGCGTGAACAGATGAAAAAGATTGCTTAGCTACTTTTTTATGGATCAGTAAAGGCTAAATAGATTAAGATATACAGTACTGAAGGTTGCCAGGTGTGTTGTACATAATGTTTGAGAGTGGTCTCTGTATCCAGGACATTCAGTTGATTCAGAAACACATATTGATCATTGTCCCCTTTCATTTTCAGTGTCTCTGCTCTGCCACATGGTTTTATATTGATCATCTCTGTCTCTCTCTGTGTTGTTGTGAATTATTGAAGTGTTTTCAGTTAGTTGTTTTTTTCAGATTATATTTTATTACAAAACATCTAAAGTTGCTGTCTTGAAGCTTAGGATCTCTTAAAAAAAGAAGAAAAGAAATGAAAAACTTACAAGCGACTGAAATAGATCATAAGAAGCTTATAAAACCATTTTACAGGACAAAAAAATTGAAAATAAAGATGAGAAACTGAAGTCTCAGCAGCATCAAAAATCCAATAAAGTGCATGGAAGAAATATGGTGGGAGAAAAACAGCTAAATGAATAACAGCGGCTCTAGTTCACTTGAAAGCTGCTTAAACAGCTACAATCTGCTCTAATGTGATGCAGATAATGCTCATGTATCTGTTTTTTTTCCCTTGTCTTTTTGTGCCTCAGTGAGTTGGACTACTACGACTCTCCTAGTGTAAATGCTCGCTGCCAGCGGATTTGTGACCAGTGGGACGCACTGGGAGCTATGACCCAGAAACGCAGCGAGGCTTTGCAGGTGAGACGGGGTTAAGAAAGAGACTCTTAGACTGAGATTAGAGAAAAAAAAATCAAGTCACTGAAGAATCAAATTTCTAGCTCCTATAATCACTCACTTTGTTATCCCTGTATTTAAATTCACGCTGCTCTTCTTGGTGCTGGTTAGAGCAGAAATAATTACACATTTGGAGATGAAAGTGTTCTCTCTCACAGTAAGAAGCTGGGAAGAGACTATTTGATTTTCAGGCTTCCTGCCAGCCTTGAAAATCCTTTAAAGTTTGTAGATTTTTTAATTTGTAGAAATGCAACTCTCAAATCCATCTGTATAGCTCAGCTCTCTGGAACATATTTAATGTAGTCAAGCCTCCATGAATCCTTAAATTTCACCCAGCAGGACCCTCATGGCCAATAAAAAGTCTGAGTGTGGTAACCTTGTGCTATATGCTTTACAGAGAACCGAGAAGCTTCTTGAAACTATCGACCAACTCTACCTTGAGTTTGCCAAAAGAGCGGCTCCATTCAATAACTGGATGGAGGGCGCAATGGAGGACCTTCAGGACACCTTTATCGTCCACACCATTGAAGAAATCCAGGTGAGCACGGAGAGGACTCGCAGGGAACTGGAGAGGAGACTTTATTTACCCTTGAATCAATGAAAGGAGTTAAGAAGTATGAAAACAGCTTTGGGGTTACAGTATGTACACAACATTTAAAGTACAGTTCACAGTGTCAAATCAGGTGCCTAAATGTTCAAACAGTAATCATTCCTCCTGTTCATACTGACCATTAAGAGATCCCTTCAGAGTACACTTACAATGGAAGTGATGAGAGACATAAAATATATTTAAAAATTGATTCGAAGCTAATATGAGGCATCAGTCATCCAAATGAGTCAAGTTAATATCTTTCATTGTTTCTGTCTTTTTACTGCCAAATTTCCAGCTTCCACTGCAGCTGAACAGGAAAACACTGTCCGTCTAGACACAAAAAGGGAATTTGATGCTAGAAAGACTGTAACTGTGGCAGATATTCACTTGATCTGAATGACTCAGACTGCTGATGCTTCATATTATCTTCAGAGAAACTTTTAAATACAGTTTTTGCACAAAATGAGGACTGTAGATTTTGACCCCCCATCACTTATTATATATTGTAAACACATTATAAAGCAATCTTCTAATAGTCAGTATGAACAGGACGAATGCAAAATTCAGCTCTAGTGTTCAGACTGGTTGTTTTTAGATTTAGGACTGTTGTTTCAAGACAGACTCAAACAATTGTGAACTTATTCTTCAAATCAAATGTAAAGTTGGGGATCATGGAAAAGAAATGTATTATTAACCTTTATGTAGATTATGTGCAGATGTCACTCATCTCAGTTATAAAATCTTAGCTATGAAACCAATGAAAGTACTGTAGGTTTACTGTACAGCATTGCTGCATTGTTGTTTCTGTTTTTCATTTTATGCATTTGTGTTTTGTTTTGTTTTGATCTCAGGGATTGAGCACGGCCCACGAGCAGTTCAAAGCCACGCTGCCAGAGGCGGACAAAGAGCGTCAGGCCATCTTGGGCATCCACAACGAGATTGCCAAAATTGTGCAGACCTATCACGTGAACATGGCTGGCTCCAACCCCTACACCACCATCAACCCACAGGAGATTAATGCCAAATGGGACAAGGTAATAGGAATCAATCATAAGGTCATAAATGTCCGTGTATGTATGACTGTGTTCTTTCTACGCCAAAACCAATAAATATAATGTTAAAACAGAAAGAATCAGTCATGAGAAAGGAAATAAGCTTCATAATGTTGTTATAACTCTATTTATGTAAGGAAACTCTAATCCAGCAGCTTCCTGCCAGACTCATCTGGTGTGTTCAAAACTTTGCTTCAGGGCATCCTGATGGTAGTGAGACTTTAGAAAGGGCCAAATATTTTCTATAATACTTCCCAACACAGGGAGAATCAAACATATCTGTGTCAGCTTTCATAATAAATGGTTTAACAAATGGCAAATTTAACTCCAGGGCCAAAAAGTGGAAAAATGTATTCTGCACCTGTTAGAAAAGAGAAGTATTGATTGGTAAAGATGAGGAAGAGTATGCTTCATTATCATATTTAATGAATAAAGCTGGTGATGCTCTATTGTTTATTCATTGTGAACAAATCCTGCGAAGAGACCAGAACCAACAGTGCATTTTTCCATCTCTTAAAACGTTGACTCTCTACCCTTTTTAGTTACTTTAAGCCTCAAGCTCATTTGTTCCTGCTCAAAATGTAAATGTTTGAAAACATGTCACAAATATCTAGTTTAAATCTGAAACAATGTGGAGTAGTGGTTTCTCTTTCACAACTTCACCTCCAAGGTGCATAGAGGAAAGAAGTCTGAAGGGATCAAAAGTCCATCAACACTTGAAGAATAAAGAGCAGCATTATCAAGGGGCCGAGTGGGTGAAGGTTAAGATGTGCCAGAAACCCCCACTCTGCTAAAAAATGTACAATTCCCACTATTTCAGAATATTGTTTAAGAGATAATAAGACTATAGCAGTATTTGTAGTATAAAGAATCGACTCTGTCGAAGACCACAAGTGGAAACAAGTTGGTCTCGTAAAAAAGTTTACTTCATACCACAAGTGTTGCTGGAGCCTTGACGCCTGTTGTTTATAGCAGACGTCACTCAAACAGGAGTAAGCAGTGCATTTGGGGACTATTTTCAGCCACAGATTTAGTGTGCTTGTGAGTTTTTCCCATCAGCAGGACAGTGTATGTGGGATTGAGTCAAACAAAAACGACTAAAAGACAAATAGCTATTGAGCATGTTTATGTTCAGTGTGATTATTGATTTGAAACAGCTTTTAAACGACATGACACAGAGAAAGATGTTCCAGGAAGATTGTGCTGTATGAGAAGAGGTGTAAGACTTTTATAAGATTAAATAATGTTCTCTGTTAATCATAAATGTCACTCCTCCTGCTCCATTAGGCTCAATTAATATTAATTGATGGTGTGGGGTTTTCCATCACTCTCCTGCTCGCTGTAGGTCCGGCAGCTGGTGCCTCAGCGCGACCAGGCTCTGATCGAGGAGCACGCCCGGCAGCAGAACAACGAGCGTCTGCGCAGACAGTTTGCCAACCAGGCCAATGTCATCGGGCCCTGGATCCAGACCAAGATGGAGGTCAGTATGAGCAGAGCCAACAGTTAATGACCGCGTTACAAGTTCAGAATGAGGCCAGCATGATGACGAGCACAGCGCTGGTGTCCGTGCAGCCTGTGTGTAATTTGATTTTGTATTTAATTCAATTTAATCTGTCATCAGTCCATTCCTGTGGTCATTATTTGATATCCAGAATAACTTTGGAGCTCCTGTGTTTGGCGATTTTAATGTTTTCTTCTATGTGGTCATTGATACGTTGAGAAAATTAAATGTAGGTTTATAAAAACTTTTTAAATCCAGATTTTATAAACTGAAAATTTCACAAAATGGCTGTTATTTATAGCTACAGAAAAAGAAGCATTAACAAGATTAGATTTTTTCAAAAGATGTAACATGTCGTATAAAAGGATTAGGGTGGTGGTGGTGGTTGTGTAAAACCTTGTCAGGCTTCTTTTAATGAGCCTCTTTGCCTCTGTTCATCCCCGCAGGAAATCGGCCGCATCTCAATCGAGATGCACGGCACCCTGGAGGACCAGCTGACGCACCTACGCCAGTACGAGAAGAGCATCGTCAACTACAAGCCAAAGATCGACCAGCTGGAGGGAGACCACCAGCTCATTCAGGAAGCTCTCATCTTTGACAACAAGCACACCAACTACACCATGGAGGTAAGACCCAGATCAGAGCTTTAAACACATCCGCCAACATTTCTGCTTCATCTCCTTAATATCCAGTAAATGTTCATCTGACTTGGCTGCACCCTGCAACATACTTTTTATACTTTGTTGGTGCCAGATTGTTGTGGTTTGCCAGAGAGAGCAGAACAATGGAGGCAACATGTTAAACCACCCACAGAAAGTCTTCTCCGAGACACAGTATCACAGTCCTAATATTAAATACTACTTCTTAAATCTCTCCTGACATTGCATTTACAAGATTAACTTTTTTTTTTCTCCCCTCATCAGCCAAGTGCTGGAAAGCTATACAGTAGATCACCGCCTGCCAAGAATCATTTTTACTGGCCAAAATAATTACATGTAATATAAGTTTTATTATTGAGATTCAGCACATCAACTGACCCATTTTCAAAGCTTTCATGTAGGCGTCTGTACATAATCAGCTGCTGTGCAAAGTGATAAGAGGTGATTGTTCTGTGAATATCAGAATTATTTATACAAACACTGTCTGCACCTCTTTTTTTATCCTTGGTCACTCTTTTATGATTTAACCAGTGTAAGACTAGACTGAAGAAAAACAGCAGTCTAGACCTTTTTTATTCACTGTACACCCACGATAATGAAAGTATCTCTTTATTCTCTTCAATAAATGGCTTCATGATACTGTTCAATACTCTGGTTTTGGTGGATCCTGCAAAAGCGATTTCATACAGGACATAGTGGTTACTTTTTTTTTTTTTTAGGAGGTTTCATGAACTTTTATATTTGTAGCTGGACATTTTAACCATTTATCAACTGGCTAGATTTCATGCATGCATCTCAAAATGTGTTACTTTTTAAGACGTTACATCTTCTGTGTGATCATTTTTCCCCTAAACACAAATATGTGGGTAGATTTTTAGATATAAACTACCAGTCAAAAGGTTGGACTCTTTCTCATTCAAGGGAATGGGAACGTTTGGAATCGTTGGGAATCACTGGTTTAGATGGTTCTGCTTTATACATGCTGAATAACAGGCCAGTGTTAAGAGTCTGACTGATTGTCATAATCTTTCTTTGAATCATTTTTTTGCTCACACTCAGGTTTATGTACTGTGAACAATCCATAAAATAATGAATCTAACTCTACAGACTTATCTTCATTGTCCTGATGCAGTGAATCATCTTGCCCTTCATTGTTGAAATAAATGATTAACAACTGCTCTTTTACCCAAAACCACAGCCTAGCTAAAACTCTTCTAATATCCATTTCTTGGTATTCACCCTCGTTGAACTTGGTCTGCCTTTGTGTCTCTCTTCCCTCTGCAGCACATCCGCGTGGGCTGGGAGCAGCTACTCACCACCATCGCCCGCACCATCAATGAAATCGAGAACCAGATCTTGACGCGAGACGCCAAGGGCATCACCCAGGAGCAGCTGAATGAGTTCCGCGCTTCCTTCAACCACTTCGACAGGGTCAGTACTCGTAATGAGTCACTCTGCAGACACAAAGCAGCGGGGAGCGAGGGCGGGTGGCGCATCGCTCATTTACAGCCAACTGTTTGGATTTGGTTTGTAGTCAAATACGGGTACTGTGAAGTGAGATTGGAAAAGGACCAAAACAAAAAAGTTCATGTTGTTAAAGATGGATGTAACCATGAGTTTGTCCTTTGTATATTTAGACTTCATCCTCAAAGCAAAGAAGTTGAGGTGAGAATTTATCATTTCTGCAGGTTCCCAGACCTTTCACGTTCTGTTATGCTGCCCGAGGTGTGGCTAACGGCAATCCTTTAACTATCCTTTAACCAGAAAATATTGAGTGTACAGATTGTGTGTGTGAAATGCATCAGGCTGTGCAGTGACCTTAACCGCTTAGTTGAAAAGGGGATTTACAGTTCATTGACATAATATTCATCTTTAAGAGCTCAGGGGCTTTTCAGACACATCAAGGAAGATTGCAGCCAGAATCAGGCAGCTAAATCCTCCTACTGTTAAATACAAGAACGTCTGCACTGAATAAAAAAACGGATTACAGAGTAAGACAGACAGGAAGCTATAAAATGTCTAAATATATACAGAATATCTTTCCATTGATGGTCGTTTCTATAAAACTTGCTTTCCTGCCCACCCCTCCTGCCTCCGGAGCATTGAGTTTACACTGAGACTCAACATGTCAGGAACAGCACCAATTATGGATGAGTTTTTATTTTAGCCCCCTCTCCTCTCCCTCCCTCCTCCCCCATTTCCACCCCCCTTGCTCTCCCGCCAAGCTCTCGTGGACTCAACCATTACCTCATGCATTTTTCCAGAGCTGTCCTATTGTTAATCAATACCTGAGGTTGATGATCGGAGCCCACAGGAGGTCAACTGTGGACCTGAATCTGTGCCTTTGTTTCATATTTCATTAGGATATTAGCTCTTCAAGACTTTTAACTTGACTTGTTGGTACACGTGAGGGAAAGGTGAGCTTTGGAGAAATGGCAAATTCATCTGACCCATTAGAATAAAAAGAATTAGTCTGTATTGTGTCCAAGAAAATGAATGAAAGTGAAAGATACAATTAGTGAAAGATTTCTTAGAGTATTTCACTTTGACTGTCTGTCTGTGCAATTGATAAAACAATTAGTTGATTTTAATCTCGTAATTCATCAAGCAAAAATGTCAATTTGCTGGTTTTAGGTTTCCAAATGTGAGAATTTGGTGCTTTTTAATAAAAATGAATATTTTTGGGTCTTTTGCACTGTTAGTCAGACAAAACAAGCCATTTGAAGAAGTTGCCTTGTGCTCTGGGGAGTATATGATGAGCGAGTACGGTGGCCGAGACCCGCCATAGCTGCAAATAAAAGTAATGCTGCAAACAAAAAGAAACGCTGCTGCAAATAAAAAGAAACGCTGCTGCATATAAAAGAAACGCTGCAAATAAAAAGACACACCGCAGCAAACAAAAAAAACGCCGCTGCAAATAAAAGAAACACCGCTGCAAACAAAAAAAAACACCGCAGCAAACAAAACAAAAAAACGTGAGGAACATCCTCAAAGCCACATAAACATTAGGGATGACTAACTGCAAACCAAACATCAATATGGTTTTCAGCATGTTTGAGGGTGACTTGTCTGTTTCAGCCAACATGGGGATGAGGATCGGAACTGCAGACACTTAAAACACGCTGTTCCGCCTACGGGACAGGTCGTAGGTTGGGAGGTAGCCACAAGTCCTTCTGAATGTTTTAAACACCAACCCTTAAACATATATATTCATGCTGTACATTGTTAGAAAGCATAGGTTGCCCTGATTCATTCAAGACCACTCACGAATTATATTGGTTGCTCACAGCCGTAATAGTATTAGCGATTGGCTCGGCTAGCCACTCAGCTAAAGTAAAAACAGCTATAATCTCTACATACCTTCAAAGTCTTCCCTTTATCCACAGCGATCATCTTATGACTCAGGACTTTCTGTACAGCTCGCCAAGTATCCATTCTTGTGAAATATGAAATCCGTTTCCATAACATCGAAATACTTTCCTCAATATGTCCATGTATTTAGTCCAACACGTAACGTAATAACACAAATAACAAACCATATACAGTCCCTTTTACGTCTTTTCCTGACCTACACGTACAAGCAACAACAACAACGACAGTAATAAGCTGCCGGAAAGTACATGTAGCGACATTAAACACTACCATTTTCACTTACTTTCTAGTTCGTTTTCCAATTCGTAGTCCTGTTGTTGTTGTTTCTTCTTCCGGTGTTTCGGCAAAAACAGTCCCCGGTAATCCACTTCCGTTGTGGCTTTTTTTATTTGCATCGGTTTTTTTTATTATATGCTGCGGTGTTTTCTTTTTGTTTGATGCGGTGTTTCTTTTATTTGCAGCGGCGTTTGTTTTTATTTGCAGCGTTTTTTTTGTTTGATGCGGTGTGTCTTTTTATTTGCAGCGTTTCTTTTATATGCAGCAGCGTTTCTTTTTATTTGCAGCAGCGTTTCTTTTTGTTTGCAGCATTACTTTTATTTGCAGCTATGGCGGGTCTCGGCCACCGTAGTGGCATAGTATAGATTTATCAATTAATAAAAGAGCCTCAACCAATAATCAGCTGTAAAAATAATTACAGTAGAGTTGAAAGTATTAGTTAGGTATTGGTCAGGTGATCAGATCAGTTTGTTATTTCAGTCGTCTATGATATTAAATTGTTGTTTAGGGACTGTTGGTCAGGTAAAACAAGACATTTTAAGAAGAGAGAATGATTGATAGATTAATTGATAATGAAAATAACTGTAATTTACAGCCCTAATGATCAATAATAGCTCAAGTCTGTCTTTTTACATTGACCTTATATTAGTATGTGAGAATATGATTGTGATTGTACTGTGGGAAGTGTTTTATGAAGCAATATGCTGTGATGTTTGCCTGTACAAAGAAAGGTAAAGAGATACTGTTGTGTTGTATTGTCAAGTACATGTGCCATCGATGATATGAATAACCTCACCACAGGACCCTGTAGTCTGCCTGCCACACTGCACATTAACGCCTCTGAATGCCCTCGCCCAGCATGGCAGCACTGCTGCCACCGTGTGTTCACCTGCCAGATCCTAATGAATATGCACTGTGTTCTCTGTTTTCTATCTCTTGTGCATGGCCCTCTCCCTTCACCCCCTCACCTCCTTTTCCTCCCCCCTTGTGCATGGTGCACTCCCACCCTCCTCCCCCCACCAACACTACCTCACGGACCTCTCCCTCACCCCCCACCCCCCACCCTCCACCCTCCACCCCCCTCCTTCACCTTCACTGACACGGCTGTATGTGTTGCTGCATGGCCTGTGGCCCCCGACGCCTCGCCTGGCACTGGCCTCCCACACCCCAGGACCACTCGGGCACTCTGGGCGCGGAGGAGTTCAAGGCCTGCCTGATCAGCCTGGGCTTCGATATCGCCAACGATGCACAGGTACTTAGTCATAGCCAAACCCCGGTGGTGAGATGTTTAACAGTTTTCTTTTTTTCCCCCCTTTCTTTGCATTTTCCCCCCTTATACTTCCCTCCCTCCCCCTATTCTCCCTATATTCCTGCCTTCACTACTTCTCCCTCCTGTCTAAATATCCCTCCTGGTTTTCCCTCACCTTGCAACATCCATATTGTGGATTGGTGCGGCACTCCTTTCTAAATTCTATTCTTTGCTGCTCCTTTATTCCTCCAATGGTTTTCCTCTGCTACCCCTACCACTTCTTTTCTCTATATCTCTCTTTTCCTCCTGGTTTCGTTTGTCCATCGCTGACCTTGTAGAAGAGAACAGGAGTCATGGATGCTGAAGACTTCAAAACCTGCCTTATCTCCATTGGTTACAACCTGGTAAAGCCATGAGCACTCATCAAGTATGGATATTTGACTGTGTGTCTTTATGTGCATCTGCAAGTAGGAGGTGACTGTAAACCAGCTGGAAGTGGTAACGAGTAGATCTTACACTTATTTTATTTTAAACAGAAAATAATGTATGTATATTTTACTTATTATGATGTATTTTGTATGATTTATGCTCAATAGTACGTCACAAGCATAGAAACTCCATAATAATGAAATATGTAATTGGAAAGTAAGTCTAGACATTTATATCTACTTATGCAGAATATCAGTGATTTGCTGTGGTTTGGTTAGTGTGTTGCTGTGGGGACTGTCTCCACGGTGACTGAGCTTCACAGATCCTCTCTGTTGCCACCAGGGTGACAACGAGTTCTCCCGCATCATGAGCATAGTGGATCCCAACCGGCAAGGCACCGTCACCTTCCAGGCCTTCATCGACTTCATGTCCCGCGAGACGGCCGACACAGACACTGCCGACCAAGTCATGGCCTCCTTCAAAGTCCTGGCAGGGGATAAGGTACAGAGCTGTGCCGTGGTTTCAGCAAAACAAGAGTGACAATGCAGGATGTAGCTGCTTCCTGTTTAAATTCATCTCAATATGGTTAAAAAGAGGAATATTTAGTACACTTTTAGGGTTGCAGAGAAGAGACAAAGATATGAGGAAGAACAAAAAGTAAAATAAATTGATTTTGAACCAAGCTGCACATTTAAAAGCTAAGGCTGGTGTTATTCTTAAAGACTAAAACCAACAATGTATTACTCCATCTGTCATTACTTTCCGACTTTCCTGCCCTGTCTGTGGCATGCAGTCCCACGCCCATTGGTTCCTATTAAACATGTAAATCTTATAGCTCTTTATCGGAAAGGTTCAGTCATTTCCTAAAACAGCTGGACGCTGTAGTTTTTAGGAAACATGACTCAAACAGGAGGAAATAGTTTGTTGGGGACTATTTTAAGTGGAGGATTTAGACACAGTTGGTGCTCTGGTGAATATTTCCAGAAGGATAATGTGTGTGGGATGGAATTAAAATAATCTAGAGTGTGTGTTTTCAGGGTATTAAAAGGAACATGTCACCTATTTAAATGTTTAGGATAACCATAGAGCTCTATGGAACAGAGGAATAAGCTTCAAATTCAACGACAATTTAAAAGAAAATGAAATATTCAAAAATATGAAATCCAGATGTCCGATCAATCCTCTTCTCATTGAGCACATTTTTTCCCCCCTCAACTTCGCACCATCTGCTACTTTAGAGCTTAGAAAGCATTGATAACTTACAGTACTCACAGCTGCTGTCCTCACATTAAATCATATTATTTTTCTCTTCCTCGACAGAACTACATTTTAGCAGACGAGCTGCGCCGGGAGCTGCCTCCAGACCAGGCGGAGTACTGCATCGTTCGCATGGCCCCTTACACCGGTCCCGACAGTGTGCCCGGAGCCCTCGACTACATGTCTTTCTCTACCGCTCTGTATGGAGAGAGCGACCTCTGAACACTCTGTCAGTCGTCCTGACTCGGGACCACCAGCCTACCTGCTCTTACCACTGCCACGTCCTCCTACCGCCCCGGCACCATCACACTCCTGTCCTACTACGCTCATTTTTTGTATGTCTCTGGCCTTATCTTTTTTGTCATTATCCTCTGTCTCCTCCTCCTCCTCCTCCTCCTCCTCCTCCTCCTCCTCCTCCACCTCCTCCCACCCTTCCACCGCTCCCTCACACTCTGTCTCCGTTGTACTTGCTTCCCACGCAATGCAGCAGCTCTCCAGGTTTACAAAGAGGGAGAGAGAAAAATGTTTGTTTCCGTTTTTATTTTCTTGTTGTCATTGTTTTTCTGCATTAAAATGAATAAAGTTAACATATTTTATTATACTGAACAAAAAAGGTATTTTTCTTCACCTGATTGAAAATAAGAGACAAATTGTAATAAAGAAAAAAAATTGCTATACTTTCTCTTCTTATTCTCTGTTTGCTGCAGGGATCAGCTTTGGTTGTGACAGATGTACACTGACAGATTGTGCATTTAACAGACTCTCTGATGCAGAAACACATATAACGCCAAGCAAGTGTAGAGACAACAAACTGCCTATATCATCACACTGTATATATCCCATACTGGTAAAAGGCCACATTAAACATACTATGTTACTGTACAAGAAAGAAATATTCATACACAAAGTCTGTGACTACGTGCATCAAGAGGATATCTGGACTCGAACTTGAATCATGAGATTGATGGTGTATGGGTGTGTGTGTGTGTGTGCGTGTGTGTGTTTTGTACCACCGTCCAGTGTGAGAACCAATATTAGACCTCCAGACTGAAATGTTTGGAACATTTTGTTCAGGTCAGGACCTCTAGGGGTTTAGGATTACAATTAAATCAGGCTTAGGGAAGTGTTACCATATCAGCATTTCTGCATATTTTCCATTTTCTGCCGCTCAAAAACTTTTAATCACTTCAGACTGTTTTTTTTTCTTCGAAAATACGCAACAGACTTAATGTGGTTTAACTCTATTAGAGATAGTCATTAGTTTCCATAAATGTCAGTACATTATGTTAAAGAAATGAATAGAAACTCATCAAATGTTGTCACGTTTTGCCTTTTGTGTGCTAACGCAGTGCAGACACTTCAGTGATTCATTTGCTGTGTACACTTTTTCATAGCAGCCAGTGTGACCCGCCATAGCAGGAAAAACACAGGTGTAAATAATAATGGTTATTAGAGAAGAGAGTCTAGGGAAGCAGACTTGTGACCAGCACAATAAATCTGAGTGAGGAAAGTGAAAAAGTACAGGGTGTCCACAAAGTCTCTTTATAATTTAAAAAAATGAATTACAAAAGCAATTGATGAGATATGTTAATCAGATGTGTTCTATGTACTCAGTGGTTATCAAAGTTTTTTAATCAATCAATCTTTATTTGTATAGCACCAAATCACAACAAATCCATCTCAAGGCACTTTACACATAGAGCAGGTTCTAAACCGAACTCTTCAGGTTTTAATTTTAAAGAGACCCAACATTCCCACATGAGCAAGCATTTGGCAACAGTGGCAAGAAAAAACTCCCTTTTAACAGGAAGAAACCTCAGGCAGAACCAGACTCAGAGTGGGCGGCCATCTGCCTCCACCGGTTGGGGATCAATCACATTGCATTTGTGTGTATCGTGTATCAAAGACGATACGGGACATCAATGACCTGAAGCAAAAGATCACTGATGCCATTGCCACCATTGATGAGGCTCTGCTACAGCGAACATGGCAAGGAATCGAGTACCTTCTTGATGAGCTTTGTGCAACTAATGGTGCCCATATACAGGATTACATTTCCACAGATTTGTCTATTTATTTGCTTTTGTAATACATTTGTTAAATTGTAAAGAGACTTTATGGACACCCTGTAATACTTCCCTCTTCACTTGTCCTTGAGCAAGACCCTTTATCCAGACTGCTCTGACCGTCTGGCCTCTGACGCAGCTCAGTGGTCAGCAGGTGACACTGTGGCTGTACTGGGCAGCTTCCAGATGTGAATGTGTGTCAATGTGGTTTTCTCAATGAAACTGAAGTGTCCCAATTACTCATTCAATGAGCAAGCATGAACTGTGAAATGGAATACAATCATGATTTAAAGTTAAGCAATATACTACTGAAAGGCCCTGCACTCCCACCCAGGTGGTCTCAGTTTAAACTGATTAGACTTCTACTCTGGTGGTGCTATGTTTTTTAATTGTGTGAAGTTCAGGAACAACTATTATAAACTCACACCTAGAGCTATCCCTAGTGGATAAAAAAATGATATCTGTGAACATCTATTTAACACCCCTTACCATGCATTGTGTATGTATGAGTTAAAGATCTGAAACTTGATTAGGCAAAATTTATCAAGGAATATAAACCATATTAACACATTACAGACTGAATCAATATAGGGGTTAACACTAGATTTTAATTCAGGTCCTTTCCACAAGAACTACCATCATGTCGTTTATGTCGTTATTTAATCACATTCAGTATTAACAAACACATCTGCAATTTAATAAAGTATGAAAAGTCAATTACCACACAGAGAACATGGACTATACAGAGGCCTGCTTCACTTTGTTGGTAATCCTGCCTGGGTAACACCCGAAATTGTGCAACAAACTTGATCAAGCACTGCGCATGCTCACACAGAAGACGAAATGCTCTAATTAGGCACAAGTGAAAACACCTGTGTGGTCCTGCCTTATATGAAGCAGCGTGCTGTGTAAGCTGAAGTGACTGCAGAAATGGTAGGAAAATCATTATTTTAACTTCTCGTAAAGACTGTAAGAGAAGAGAAAACATAATTAGCGTACGGAATATCTAAAGCTATTATTGTAGAAAACATAATACTGCCAATACACAATAAATAATGATACAATAAAACATAAAAAGCACCTTTCATAGAGTAAATGCAGCTCGAAGTGCTTTACAACAGAAAGAAATTACATTCACCAAGTGCTTCACATAAATGGAACATAAAAGGAGCATAGAGGAATATTAAAATGTAAAGAAATTATTTACTGTTTTTTTAAAATATAAAGAACAGTAAAGAAATAGGCCTAAAAACATTGTAATGTAAGATGGAATATAAGAAATAAAAATAAGAATAAAATAGTATATAGTAACAGTAGCTAAAAAATAGATAATTAAAAAAATATATATTTAAGATGGAATATACGAATAAAATAGTAGGCTACATAGTAAAAGTACCTAAACGAAGGAAAACAAAGATAGCAAATAAAGGAAAAACAAAATAAAATCACAAGGAGAAATATGCAATAATGAGAGGTAATTACCCCACTGCAAAACTGAACACCTTTTTTTTCTTGACAATCAAAAAAAAACAAAAAAACAAACAAAAACAAAACATTTTTAAACATTTCTCGTCGACATCCTGAGACCGACTCACACCGGAACCTTTAACAGGGAACCGCCGAAACGCTCCGGACACTTTATCTCGTCGGACTCATTCAGGAAGCGAAGTGCATCTTCTCAGCTGTGACCTGCTCGTATTTACATCAGTGAAATGGACTCATAGTCTGAAGAGAAGAAGAGTCATGTTCATCTTAAAGACACTGCGCAGAAACAAGACCTTAAGATATGGAGTTCCTATGCTTGTGAGTAACTTTAATGTCACGTTGTTAAAGAGGTGATAATAAGCCTGTTAGCAAGTTAGCAGCTTCATTAGTAGCTGCTGTCAAAGTGTTTATCAGGTTAATGTTTATATATAAAGTCAGATTTAGTCGCCAAAACGTCAAAATAATGTCATTGATATTCTGTGTTTTCTAAGTTAGTTTAAAGCCATGTTTCACAGCAGTAGTAAGTGACAGGTCTCCGTGTCTTTGAACGTAACTTATGTGATAAATATAAATGGAAATATGGTTTTATACTGTATGTGTGTCCTTCAGTCGGAGCTGATCAGGACCAGCATGATCTGTTTATTGATTTTAATCTGTGGATGATATTCTCGATTAATTTATCAGTCGTTTGGTTTATAAAATATCTGAAAAAATGAATGCTGTCATTGCAGCTCTGGTTAAGTCTGTGTATATCTGAAGTCTTTACAGCAATACGTGCTTCTATAAATTGACTCGGTTGCTATTTTTTTTAGGTAGACCTAGATTCAACTAAATTATTGTCTGATACATCAGCTCTGTAATAAGTCTTATTCAAACCTATGATTGTTTTGATAAAGTTTTTGAGAGGTGTTGATTTACCTTCAGTGTCATTTTGGAGGCTGTAATGTGTGATGCTGTTGAACTGTATTGCATTTTGGGCTAAATACTCATATTGTTAGATAATTAATGACTATTGCCTGTGTAATGTGTCCTAATTTGTGAAGCCCAAAGGTTGACATCCAGAAACATCACAAACACAGCAAAATAATGAGAAAATAAAAACAGGAGGGCATAGTACAGTAGGTCAGAAGTAATAATTGAGAGGGATTACCTTTGTGTCTGTGTCTGTACATTGTGTGTTAAGTAAATCCTGCATAAGTGAACATTTAACTAATCATTTTTATTTTCTGTTGTTTCAGTTGCTTGTAGTTGGCGGCTCCTTTGGGTTACGAGAGTTCACACAAATCCGGTACGATGCCCAGAAGATCAAAAAGAAGGTGTGTAGTTGCATGTTTATGTTTAACATATTATTAAAGAGTTCTTTATAATAAATATGATCAAATGTATTTAGTTTTTAGATCCACATCATAAAAGAAACCAATGAAAAGAACCAACAGACTTGACAAAAAAAGGTCAAGGCAACAGTCTCTGTTTGGCTCTGTGCAAACACGCCTCCCAGTGGTTAGGACTGTAATTGCACCTTACAGTCAGGTTTTTTTTTTAATGTGTTCAGTGTAAAAATAGCAGATATGTAGAGATGTTTCACATCTTCAAGGAGTGTTTGAATCTCAGAGTTCAGGTTGGTTTATGTGGGAGTTTTTAATTCCTGTTTAAGGAACTCAGAATTGAATACTTTGCCTATCCATCATTTCAGAGAGACACTGTAGTCTTACTGCACTGACAGGCTTTTCTAACCCATTTAGAGTGAGTCAGTACAAGAGCAAGAAGTGAGAACAAGCTCTAATAATTCATTAAGTGACAGACCCAATTCATTAAGATGACAGAAGACCGACCCTTTATTAGAAGCCATTACCATCTGATGAGCTGGCTGCATGGGGAAGTAGCTGTTTTGTGCTATTTTACTGTGACATGCCGATGCATGTCATCTGGGTGGGAGCCAGATGGCAGGGCATCTTTCCTTATTACTGTCCATGTGAGGCGGCACTAGACTGTGCATTACGGTGGTGGAAGGGGGCATCGTGCCCCTGGCAGCACGCCTGTGCAGCCTGTGCAGCTGCCCACACACTACTCGCTCTCTTCTGACGGGGCCTGCGGCACTCTGAGCCTTTCTCCTCTCAGACCCTGTGGAGTAACGATTCAATTCGGCTCAGCGTGTGTGCACATGTAATTTAATGCATGGAATATCTAAACCGTTGTCAAAATGCACATGATTAAAGCCACTCTTCCGGTTCTTACTTGAAGCTGTTATCAACAGATTTCATTATTTTGTTCTCACAGATATTTACCCACTTAAATCAGTAAAATCACTCTCTGTGAGCCAAGTCACTATATGATCCAATTTGCATTTTCTCTTCAATGATTTAATTTAGCCTGGAGGCAGAGATGAACTTCAAGGCTTCCTCTCTTCTCTGTCCAGGTTTTGTGAGTTTTCATAACCTCTGAAACCCCCAGTTTGTATGTGGGGTTCAGGCCGGTGGCAGCAGAGGTTGTGTTTATAACACGTCCATTGTAGGTATCGTACTAATTACTTACACTATTAATTCCCTGGTTTGAAGGCTGCAGAATATTATATATATTATTTATTTGCTGTAGTGATGTAGGTCTAATTAAAAATCAATCATGGAATTATGAAACTCATCAGTCACTCGAGTAGCTGCGGTATTATTGCTATGAAATATTAGAACTCATTAAAAGTAATAATTCAGAATAGGATTCATTTCAGTCCTATTCTCAGGCAAAATCAATTTGAATTACAAAACCCAGATAGCTCCATTGGATTCAACTCTCTCCCTAAACCCTCTTGACACAGAATTTTTTCATTTTTACTAAACATGTGATGTTTTGCCAAATCAAGCAGAATAATTTACAGGGTTAACGGGGCAAATTGGATATTCCCTCTAGGTTTGGAGAGGAAAGACTTTTGACACCGTCGAGGAAAATAGTCTCTATTCCACACAAAGTTATGACTCAAAAACTGCTTCACCCCATCTGCAAATGTCAACATTTATACATGAACGAAATAAAACACGAGGAAGAAAAGGAGGAGGGGGAGACGCCGCCTGGAGATGTTTCTTGCTGCTTCAGTCAGAAGTAAAGACCATATGAGCCTCTAATCTCTCGCCCAGTTTCATTATTTGTAATTTCTCCTCTGACACTAAAGATGTTGTTTTTAGTTTTGCTGCTTCAATGGAAAAAGGTAACGCCTCCACACGTAACTGAAGCCAGAAAATACAGTCTGGAAAACGTTGTGATCCCACTCAAATCTTCATGAGGTCAAAATATTTGTAAAAAATGGAGAAAGACACCCATGTTTATACAGTATGATGATGATTTTAATATACATGATGATGAATAGATAGGGTGTATGTTTTAATAATTCAAATGTATTGTCTTTTTAAGTATGGACTTTGAATTCCTGCTCTTTCCTATATACGTCATTAATATTATATTAATACATATTATATATTTGTCACCCTTGGCTGGTTGGATGGTTAACCACACCCGTCGTCACAGAGCTCCTCAGCCGATTGTCCATGATGTACTGTACTCTAGAGAAAAATGTTTTAGCTTGTATTGTTGATTCAGACCTCCAAATTTGAGTTTGAAGAGTAAAAATCTATTTTTGATTTGATTTTGCTGCCTGTCAAATCCATCACTCAAACAAGAAGCCCCTCCACATCTCTTGCTTTTTGTCTTTTCCTTTTATCTCATCCTGTCTTTGTTTTGTTTTCATTTTCTTTGTATTATTGTGAACGTGTCAGTCTTTCTCAGCCCTTAAACACACGTTACATTTCTTCTCTCTCAGCTGGATCCTTCACTGGAGGCCAGAGTGAACGTCGAGAAGCAGTCGGTCATATTGGAGGAGGAGTATGATGTAAGGACACACTGGTTGTGGGGACCATGAGGGAGGGTGGGACTGGGACTAGATGAAGGAAACTGTGGTGGTGGTGTTTTCTGTTATCAAGAACATGTCACTGCTTTGATAAGCTGTCATCAAATTGCAGGATGTTTCAAAAGGGAGTCTGGAGTTTAATTGTATATTTATCTTTACAGATTTCACATCATTTTAAAGCATCTTTGGGAGTGAAACAGATGGTGTGAATGTTTGCTCTTAGGTGTTGAATATCTGGGTCAAATAGTATTCATGAATAATTCAAGGACAGTTAGTTTAGTGCTGTTGTGAAGTTGCCTACCTCTTTTAATACCAGCAATTAATACATTTGACACATTTTCTGTCAAAGTCTCATTTTAGGGGTTTAAAATGAATGCAATGCTATATAATTATGTGCGCCAGATTTTCCTCCAATGTTGACTAAGTGCAGTCAGTCCGTCTTTTACAGCTGCTAAACTATAAACGATTAGTGTCACATGTTGATTTAGATGCTGTTGATGAGATTTTTTACCATCCTATGAAAAATAAAATGATATTTACTTTGATCAGATATGAAGATGTCGGACTGAATACGCACAAGTGATTTATTAGTGATTGTTTAGTCTTAGAAATGTTTGGTACTCATAACAAATTCGCATCAACCGAACTCTTGAACTCTAATTCTTGTCAGTTCTCACCTGCTTGACATAACAGATGGTCATAATTTGCTACATCTGGTCATTTTAAAGTACATTAGCTGAACTGTCAGAAGAATCCTGAATGGACTTTCCTCTTTTACATTCATGGTAATGCTATATAATTAGCAAGGTGGTACAGTTTTCTGATACTATTAAACTTATGTCTGGATTAAGGCTGTAAGTAACTATGATTTTTATTGTAATCCGTTCTCAATCGTATTGTCTATAAAATCAGTCAGAAAATAGTGGAAAATGTTTTATAATTTCTTAGACGTCTTTGAATGTCATGTTTTGTCTGAACAATCAAAAACCTTCACATCTTTACCTGTGAGAAGCTGCAGTCATTGATTGTTTGGCAGTTTTTCTTCAACAATGACAAACAATTAGTTGATTTTCAAAATACTTTATTTTCTGTTTGACTAATCACTGCAACTCTAGTCTGGATAGTATTAAATATTGAATTATTGGCATCCTAACACTAACCCTCGTCTCCTATTCTGTTTCTTTTTGCAGAAGCTGAGGGAGAAAAACTTGGACGAGTGGCAGAACATCCGTGGTCCTCGTCCTTGGGAGGACTCCAAGGAATACCAGGAGCAGCAGCGCAGCAGGCAGAAAAATCAGACGGAGGCGTGAGGGACACCAGACCGAGCGTGCTGCACACACTGTAGCAGAACAGACCAGACAAGAGTAGACGGACTCTGTGGCGAAGGCACCGCAGAGACCCAATTATCCCAGATGCTGCAACTCCATGGCATGAACGCCTTTTGTTTGGTCTCTGCTTGTGTTGGTGTCTTCTGATTGTGACACATTCAGGACTATGAGTGGGTTAAATTATGCCACACAAACTCAAAACCTTGAAATCTTTTTAAGGTTGATCTTAAATTTAAAGATGAATAAATGGGTTCCAAAAGGTTTTATACACAAGAGTATAAACCAGTAGGTGGTAAAATAACCAGTAGGTGGCACATCTGTGTATCTGTGCACCATTCCTTCCACACAGAGAGAGGGGGAAGGACATATTGTGTGATTTCAGTGTCTCAATAAATTATGAGCTGTTGATCCAAATTGTTACTTTTTTGTTTTTTTGACTATAGCCTTGCAGATGACGTGTTTACAACAACATTGCACTCATTTACCAGTTGAAAATATAACTGAATAAGTAACACAACAGTCCAACATTTCCTCAGGCTTTATACGTCTCGACAGTAATCTGTTTAACTGACGGTTATTACTTTGCAATGCGGTGGATTTATTACATTTACAGTGGAAATGATATTACCTTTGTGGTCCTTTTACCAAAAATAACATGATTTTTGCACATATAAGTAATATTTGGGTGAGTGACAGATGATCAACGTTGTCTCACCTCATTCAGTTTGTGAAATAGGATATAATGAATATTCGTCAGGTGTAGAGGCCTGTTTGAAAAACTCTGGAGAAACATTTTCAGTAATAAATATGTGTTTTATGTTTGTAATTTTTGAGTTATCAAGCTCAGATATTTATGGGACACAACGGCTCGTGTGTGAGGATTATGTTTTCATTTGCAGGTTGTGTATCTGGATCTTTCTTTGAGTGTTGCTTTGTCGTTGGTTGTTTGAGTCACAGGCAGCGCTGCCATGAAGTAGCAATCGACTCTAATCCACCAAACACATCTGAATGACAAAATGTGGCAATCAAGTAATTTGTCACTGAATTATCAGATTGAAGGCTTTCTTGTCAGGCTGTGTTGATTAAAAAATGTCGGGTCTTTGCTCGTGTTTCTGAAGAAGCCTCTCTAAATATAGAGAAGCCACATGTTGGTGCGTCTGTAATCTTTTTAGAGGTGAATCACACATTTATTCTGGATGCTCCACAGGCTGCCCCGGGCATGTTTTTGATTAAATATATACTGTCTGAAAATCAAAATTGCAGCTAGGACACTGTGTTTCTAACTGTGGGAATGAAGATATATTGACTTTGATGATAGCTGATACACCAAATATCAGTAGAAGGCTGGATGTGTCTTTTGCACTGCAGGGACAGCAGATGACAGGATGTTCTCATGGTTCGAGAAACCGTCCTTCACCCAGTGGATGCCAGTTTGAACTCTTGTGTTTATAACCGTCCACGCTGCTGAATTGTCCTTCAGCACAACACTGAAACAGAATACCTGCCAGCACCACAGATGCTGACCGCTGACCTCTGACCCCTCCTGTGTAGGAGGATGGGGCAGGTCGAAACAGCATTTTGTTTAAGGAATCAATAACATCTCTCTCTCTGTTATTTAGTGAGCTCTAATGAAGAATAAGTATTGTAGATTTAATACTAAGAGCATGTATAAATAACATTCATTCACTTACTCCTGGTTTTCTGTTCACAAGTGCAGCAAAACTTGCTTAAAATTGACATTTAGCCATCGATAGTATATACAAGCATTCATTTACATTACATTCCTTTAAATGCCTCATCTTCACACCTAATAATTTCATACCACTTATCATTTTTAAGTTTATGCCACAATACAACCAAATCAATAAGCATTTGACTGTCAGATTGAAGTGTGTTTGTTCATTTAATTCCTCGAAAGAAAGAAAAATCCCTGACTGTGTTGTACATGCTGACAATCAGACAAAGAAAAAGAGAAGAAAAAGGGAATAAAAAAGGTTTTCAGTGTGACAAATAACTGTCCCTGTATGCCAAGATACGCTTCAGTGTCCATACAGTGGCTGCCTGATGAAAATGTCCACACAGGCTGAAACTGTCTGCACACTGTCAAAGCCCAGCGATGTCCAACTAGATGTGATTTTAACAGAAATAGCTCAAATGAATAGAGCCACACTCCGATGGGCACATAAATCAACACACTGTACTACTGCTAGTTGCTTCCGAGTCAATTTGCCATCTGATATAATGAGGAGAGAGAGACCTCAGATGCTGTGAGTCAGACGAGGAGTACGTAATCTCTTCTAAATAAAGACAGGAAACGCTATCATTGAACCAGTTCTTAAAATGAGGAGTGCTGGTTGATTTCCATTCTATTAAAATAATCATTTTAAGTGATGACTTTACAAAACAATGAAAACCTGCTGGATCACAGACTGTAGGTTTTACAGTAGGAAGCTTTCAGAACAACCTAATTATTTGTTTCCTGATTATTATACTAACTAAATTAAATATTTCTTTTTAGACTACAAACATTTTTGGATGAGACTCAAATGGGTCAGGTTGCTGCACCTGATGTTGCATATTTTATTATGCTATTAAAGGCTCTGTTCATTTTACAAATACAAAAAAAAAGTCTTCACATACCTGCAGTTTAATTGAATCTAAATTTGAGACATCGGTCTTTGATTTCTGCCTCAACCCCCTCCCCCGATAATCAACTTAAATGTAATTTTGTGTATGGTGCTCATAGCATAGAGAAATTACATTTAAAAATTAAACAGCAGCATTATTACAGAGTCCCTGTTACTCTGAATAATGCACAGAGCACATTCATCTGCCAGGCTTTAACACAGGGAAACTATTCTTCACACTTAATAGCATGTAAAATGAATTTAAGGTGGTTGCACTTTCATCTTCATATTCAATTTATTTAGTCTTGTTTCATTGTTCTTTGTTTCCTACTTTAAGTCCCCTTGAAGTGTACATTATAGGGTTGTTTTTGTTGGTTTTGTTGTAGCTGGTGTTTGTGTAGGTGTGGTGAAACATCCCTGGTTTCGCTAATTGTGCAAAGCCATACAGCCTCACATCTTCTCCTTAGAGCTCACTTCAAGAGAACCAAGAGAAGGAGACTCGGGGGCTGTGAAGCCAAAGAGATGTTACAGCACACTACAGTTCTATTATTGAGGTGGGTGTAGTGGGTCAGAGGTCAAAACAGGTCAATCCGGAGAGCCCTTACCGTTATACTATAGGTGAACTGTCAGGATGCATGATGAGTCAGAAGCTCTAATTTGAACTACGCCCGCCCCTTCACGTGCTGTTTAATTTTTCATTTGAAAATGCATGAAAACACTTTTAAATATTCATTGGACAAGGCTAAGAAAAGAGGAAATCGAATTCAATATTTACCACAGCGTTCTATGTGCCGGAGAATTAATGAAGTCTGAGACACAGGAATCATGTTGTGGGCTTGAAATTCGGGGACCCTGAAACACAAACATCCCCAGCATCCTCCACGCTATCATGTTGGTTTCCCCTGAATCAGACCGGCTGCTGCCTGATCCTCGCAGCTCTCATGTGGAAGAACCAGTGAGCGCTCTTATTGGCCCCTGATGAATGGAAAAAATCCCTCCTTTTCAAAACACACTCCAGATGATGATTAATTGCCACTGGTATTATCTCACAAGAAGACATTTTTCCGCAAAGATTAGAGACACGATCATTCAGTTCAAAGGAAGAAATAAAAAATGTTATGTAACATTGTGAATTGGATCCTCTTGTGAATCCTGAAACCAGGCTGAAAGCACAACTCTTTGCTTTGGTATTTAAAGTTCCCATGAAATGAAATCACAAAGTGCTTTTTATAACTATAATCCTAAACAGTGGAACAGCATTCATCTATCTATCAAAAAGGGGAGCATCTTTACAAAACTGTTAACATATCTATTTCACTTAGCTTTTAATAATTACAGTTTTTAGCTTTTATAATTTGTTTATCTTGGTTTTTAACTCGATTTTCAAGTGATTGTTTTTTATATTGAATACTGTAACATACTGCATCTTATTCCAACACTTTAGACTTGATGTGTTGTATTTTTTGCATTTTTAACATGACCCTATTTCTGTTTTTCTGTTGTTTTGAATGTAAAAACACTTGAAGCTGTGTTTTCTGTCTGAAACCTGAATTATTTGATTTTGAACCAGGATGTTGGGGTAGAGCATATAAACAGAAGGATCAACTTTGAGTGCAAACTGAGAGGCATTCATGTGGTAGTGAAGGACTAAAAAGATTGCTCAAAAGATTTGTGATGGCTTTATCAGTGAACTTTTAGGTTACACCCATTTCTTTGAAGCTTTAAGGTTACAGACTGTGTTCCCCATCACTTACATTCAAAGTGCATTATGAAGGGATTCATATAATGTTCATTTGGGCAGCTGACCGTTGTTATAAGACAGGATTGAAAAATTATGGATCCGTCCTTTAAGACACATCGAGTGTAGAGATACAGAAATTCAGTTAAATAAAAATATTGTCTTATTAAAGGATCATTTCACCTAAATTACAACATAATCTCACTTACACCTGGCTGTATTTAACCCTTCAAATATCAGTTTTACTTAGTTTTATCAGTGCTGGTGATAAAAACACATTTAAAAACACTTACTTTGGATGAACTTGACCTCATTGTCTTTAAATGACTCTTTACTAATGAAAAGGTCTGTAAAAAAAAAAAACAAAACCAAAAAATCAACCACTATTGGCAGCATGTCCTCTGGTTTATTAAGAGTAATGTGGACACCTCCTCTGGTCACACACTGGTTCACGTTGTACATTCATGGTCACACTTGGCTATGTCCATCCATCTTTATATTGAGTGCATGCATTATCATAGCAAAACAAAACACCCTTTTTATTTTAAACTTCTCAGTATATCATGTTTCTACACAACGTATCCTCACCACTAGCAGGGCACACTGGTTATTTCTCACTTAAATCCGCTTGATAAATGAACCTGACTATGTTTGCTTTAATGCACCCAAGCGCTTTTACTTTTTTTATTTATTTTTTAAATCAAAGACAAATATTTTCTGACAGAGTTCATAATCTTTTGTGCTGTTGATTCAACTGGGAGATTTCATACCTGTCAAATAAAATACCCCTGACTTTAACATAGCCAAGTTCTATTATATGGAAGTCAATGATTTTTTACCCCAGTTAACCCAGTTTTCCCAAGAAGTTTAAGATTTCAATGTTTCAAGTCGTCTTCAATGCAGAATGGCTAAATAGTGATTGACAAATATCGACCACAGCGCCCCCTAGTGTAAGTCACTATTTCAGTGTTTTCAGTTCATGAAAGTAGTACTAAAAGATCCTCTAAGGAGTTGGAAGTTCAGTTTTTCCGGTATGTACATTTTGTTTTAATGGTTTCAAGCTTGTTTTTCGCTGTAGTTAAAATTAGCAGTAGCATTATAACAGTTAAGCATAGACTGTAAATGCATCCTGCTAAACAAGCAAGCAGTTAGCACAGGGTCCTGTCAGCCCCATCCTCTAGTACAAATCACTTCTGGCTCTAAACTAAACATCCACAATGGCGAAAATCAAAATACCAAACTCAAAGCTTCAAAACGGAAGTATTCAAATCAATGGGTGACATTACTATGAAGGCATATTAGGGTCATATATGTTTAAAAATAAATAAAAAACACTGACGTGGGGGAGGGAGGGTAATATATAGAGGGGGAAAACATTTATGAAAAAAAGGGATATTTTCTGACATTATAAAGTCACAAATTTAAAAAAGTCGATAAAAGGTGTTTTTTATTCTGCCAAGCAATCACACAGATTGGAAGTGAGTGCATGTGGATGAGCAGAGATTGACGTGTGATCAGATAAGTGAAGAGTAATAAATGTGTGGCCGGCCTGACTGTTCAAGCAGCGGAGCCTCTGTGTTTTTATTTTATAACCTATTTAAATATGGGTGTCTATAATGCTCAGTTACAGAAGAGTCTCCTTATTGCTAAACCCAACTGAAAAGTACAATTTGATCAGTTCTTCTAAAAAAAACAAAAACAGTTATTGGAAATAAGTGACTTTATTCTCAGAAATTCAAGTGTGTTTCTTGAAATGTTATCCCCCCTCCTCCATGTCAGTATATTTTATTATAATTTTATTGTTTGGTTACATATGGCCCTAATACACCGTGGTACATTACAGTGACTACATCCAGTCTTTTTTCCTTCTTTTTATAGTCGATGCTTTTACCTCTGAAAACCTGCATGCCCAAAATAACTCCTTTCACTTTGCAGCAGTGTTGAAATCGCAGAGACAATCGAGACATATTTTAAAACCTCAGCAAACAGCCTTTCCAGTAAATAGAAGAGACTGAATGTGTTGCTTTAGTAATTTGAGTGAAATGATCCTTTACGAAAATACACAGAGGAGAACCACTGACATCCCATCATCCACACATGCATGCATGGGCCTGATAGACAGGTGTGTTCACATAATCATGTTGAGAGGAAGAGCTGGTTATATTTCTCATATAACGCTACATAACCTTGACTACCCTGCACTAATAAATCCTCTCCTCAAATAAAACCTTGACAGTCCATAAATATACAGAGAGTGCAATGCAGATATAACATGGAGTCCAACGCTATTTCAGCTCAAATAATATCCATGTGCACAAACATAGTATATAGCTCGTCTATGGAGAGTGCCACTTCTGCAGCTGCAGCTATTGGAGCTGAGCATTCAGTGGTTCACTGGTCCGGAATATATTTGCAGAGGAAGATGGGTGAGAGGGAACGAGAGGGAGAGAGGGATACCCGCACTGACTCCATTACATCAGAGACACGATGCACGGAAGACGAGCAGGACACTGGACTCTCCCGTGCCTTATGGTGCTGAATGAAAGGAAGAGAGAGGAAGGAGAGATGAGGGAAGGACGGAGATCAAGTCAAGAGAGGTCAGCTCTTGTGAACCATGCGGGCAGGCAGGCAGGCAGGCAGGCAGTGGCGGAGGGGTCTCGAGTTTGTGTGCCGACGCTGCCCGGGCCCCCTTTTGCCCCACAGCCACGTCTCCATGGCAACGTGTGGCCCCTGCATCCGTCCTGTGGAGAGTGGAAGTGACGGCGGCGATCTGTGCGCGTTCCGTCTGGCTCATTATGTGGGGAATGAAGTGAAACAGCCAGGGGGTGCATTTGTTCTGCGTGGACTACCCCTCAGCTGCCAAGCGTCTGTCTATTTATAGAAATGAAATGAAAGAGAGAGAGAGGAAGAGAGAGAAAGAGAGAGAGCCTAAATAAAATAAGCATAGGGGCCATTTCCCCGCTCACTTTCCATTCTTTCCCCCTTCCTCCTCTATGTAGAATAAGTCTATTTTTTGTCGTTTGATCCTGTCCAGCTCTCTGTAAGTGACATTTCAGTGAGTCAGTAGCAGTGGTGAAGGTTAAGGCTCTCACTGGCCACAGCTTCACTGGATTTGTTTCCTATCTGGGACAAAAAGGGGTTGGATAAAAATACACACACACACACATACAGTACACCAAGAGCTGCACCTGAAGATTATTTTTTATCATTGATTAATCTTTCAGTTACTTCAATAATGTAAAAATTATTAATGAAATGTTCATCATAAGTTTCTAGAGCCCAAGGTGACAACTTCAACTTGCAAACCCCAAAGATATTTAATTTATAATCGTATAAAATATAGAAAAGCGGTGACTCTTCATATTTGAGAAGCTGGAAATTGAATATTGGCCACTAATATTTCAGTGCTTATATACAAATGTTGGTACACTATAAATACATTCTTGACATGTGACTGTATCATAGTTAAAACCATTATTATCTTATGTATTGAGATGATGATGATGATGATGATGATGGTGGTACAGTAGTTTTTTCACGATTACAACTACTGAGCATCACTTGGGTCATCACACTGTTTATGGACCAAAAAGCTGCTCCAAAACTGTCCACATCTTAATAGTGAAAGATTAGAGGTGACAACATTAATGAGTGTTTTATTAACCTACAGGCAAGAACAGGATGATTTTCACCAGAACAACCTAATAAGTGAGCGATCATTTAAACCCCTGTGTGTAGGAATTGAATGTCATCATACATGGCAATGGAACAATGAGAATAAATGACCCAAATGTAGGAAATAGGCCGCCATTTATGCATGATTTTAAATTCTACAGAGAAGAAATGCATTTAGGGCAACTTAACAGAAGCTGAAAATCCTGTTTCTGCTATAACCTCCGGAGATTTAACTTGGAGTCAATATCAAATGTCAAATTTACTGTCTTTATAGTACCAAATTTCAAAAACCTCTTTCTGGTGCTACCCAACAGGCAAACCAAAGAAACACATAAAGGGATTCTTTTTTTATTAAAACTGTTGTAACTTTGTAGGATATCTTCTGACTCCTGAAGCCTCACATTAACTTCAGATAAACTTTTAAATACATTTTTGGACAAAACAAGTACTGTAAATTTTCACTTACATTAAAATCACATTACTAAATTATCTTTTAATGGTCAGTATGATAAGGAGGAACAGTTACCATGACAAGAACCCCTTTCAATGTTCATCTGGGCCACTTGACTGTTGTTTTAAGACAGACTTAAAAAATTGTGACCTTATCCTTTGAGGGTTTAAGGTTGGTGCTTTGCTCTGTGGGACACACATCACACACATACACACACAAACTCACACTCACACATTCACCACACCGGTGACAGGAAATGGCCCTCCAGACTTCTTTTCGATCCTGATGTGAGGTGACTCTACCTTTCTCATTTCACAGCTTCACTATTCATTACTGACCGTCGTAAGTGGACGTCGCCTGAGGGTGGTGGTGGTGGTGGAGGTGTGGAGGTATTTCTCTCACCGGTGTCACTGCCTGACTGCCTGACTGCCTGACTGTTTGTGTGTGTGTGTGTGTGTGTGTGCGTGTGTGTGTGCCTTTTCCACTGAAGTTGTTGTAACTTTAGCCTACAAATTATCAGCATGTGCAGAGTGCCGAGCGCAGCACAGAAAGAGGGGAGCGAGAAAAATACAAATCACAAAGTGCAAGAGCAGCACTATTCTCTCTCGCTGTACTGTATCGTTCTCCCTGCTCCAGATTCTCCCTGTTGCTGCTGCTGCTACCTCTGCGGCTGCATGCCAGACATTTTAACTAAACCGATCCAGGGACCGCAGCCTCCGTCAAGCGTACACTGTGGCGAAAACAAGAAGGAGGAAAAACAGCAAAGGAGGGGATAGGTTGATTTTTCTTTACTCTGCGAATCAATGCAGCCAAGTCAGTTTTCAGGGCTACAGCCATCAAGCCGCCCGCCCTTGTAAGTGCTGCTCCTCTCAGTGGGAAGCACAAGCAAAAGGCCTGGTGTGTTGATTACAAGTATAATCCATTAATCATCACTGTACGCATGGAGGACTTTGATGAGAGAGGCAAGAGCCGACATTGAATTCCAATCATAGGATGCATGGTGGCTGCAGGTACGCGGCGGCCTGCAAACAAATCTGTCCAGTATGTTTTCCTACCTCCACCCTTTTTCCTGCAGATAAGAAAACTTCATTAAAACATCCAACCATATTCTACATACTAATTACAGCTTTACATGAAGAGGAGCCGGGGATGGCGGATGGGAGAAGTGGTGAAGGCTGCCAGATTGGTTGTTCATACCCCCCCCCCCCCCCTTCCTCCTCCCCTCCCCTCCACCTCCTCCTCCTCTTCCTCTCCTCCATCCCTCCATCCACCCACCCCGTCCATTTGGGGAAGTGATTGTTTTTTGAATTTCATATTTGAATTTAACAAGCATGGAAATCTGAACAGGCTAATAAGATTCTGTACCACAGTGCTGGACTATGTAATTAAAATCGGATCCAATTGATTTTTCCTGCTTTGCATATAGGCTCCATCCCAAAAGAAAAGGACTCACTTGCATATTGTAATAACTGCTCCAAGTCTCTCTACAGTATGTTGTGGGATTTGTTTCTGGGTGGATTAATGGTAATTCATTATTGATTAATTGTTCATTAATTCAAAAGTCTTTTAAATACTTGTGTTAATTTTATATACACTCTGGTTAGCTGTGGGACTTTTAGGGTTGCCCCCCCCCTCCAAATTCCGTCAGGCCTGTTTTATACTGTATAACTAGAGGTGGTGGCAGTGTCAACATGCTCCTGCTTTGCTCCAGTCTCTGGGGCTTTGTCTGTCTCGTCAGCAGCGGTTATGCGTGATTGTGCTGCATCAAGGACTGTGTGCCCAGTGAAGCTCATTATCTACTGCGTAGTAATGCATCTAGCCGGGGATGGAAGATCATTGGGTTTGTGCAATGCAACTGCAAGACCGGGGACACAAAGAAACACAAGTGGTGATGAGTGTTTGAGAATGAAAATGTGCCAGGACTCTGGGGACAGGATTTGTGTGTGTGTGTGTGTGTGTGTGTGTGTGTGTGTGTGTGTGTGTAAAGGACTTCTGATGTTGAACTATCACACTTCTAATACTTGACTTGTCATCTGTGTAGCAGGTTGAAATTTAGGCCATAGTTTAGTTTTATTTGTTACATCTCTAACAATCTGAAGAGAGTTATTCTGGTATAACTATCAATTAAGCTGCTCTTGATCATAGAAATAACTCTTACTTGTGGACTATATGTGTAACTTTTTTTTTGGTTGGGGGCCTTTATTATGGGGATAGTAGAGAGATGACAGGAATTGAAGGGAGACAAAGTTATTTGGCACACATCTCAACCAGTAGACTACGGGGGCACACTATGTAGTCTTAACTTTTGATATAAAATCCTACAAAGGCTGTGGCTTTGCTAAGAATGTGCACATTTCAAGTATTTGCACACAGAACTACAAATGTTCATGACATTTAAAGTGTTGTTTTTGCTGTTTATAAGATTTTGTATAGTTTTACAGTTGGCTTTATCTCAAAACACTGCATATCTGTGTGCAAACCCAATATATTTCAATTATATCACACTCATTAAGCTGCACACTTTTTAGCTTCTTTAACTACAAATTTGCTCTAAGAGGGGAGCCACTTAGCTCCTTGCAGTCCGTTTCTATTAATCAGCATCCCGTTGTGGTATTTGTGGCATGTGTCCAGATTAAATGTCAGTGATTCAGTGAGTGATCATCCCCCTGCTGTCACACATTCGTGTGTCCAGAATTAGCAGGATTTTACCAAACAGGCCAAACATGCAGAGTTTTTAATGGTAAAAACCGAATGATACCTTAATTATAAGCTTCTTTTTTTGTTTTACTCCTAACTCCCCTCCCTCTGCACAGTTGTCATGGTCGGATGTGGGCCTGGATGATATTCGTGGTTTGTGGTGCAGGTTTCTGCTCTCAGCTGATGGTGACGTAGTTGCGCGCCTAACAGTGCCTGTCTGTGTGACTTTTAGAAATGGGGGGCGGAGGGCTGTAGGGCGCAACCATTTCACACCTATACCTCGTAAGAGATGCGACTAATATTAACAATAATTATCCGAGGATGACAATTAATAGATAAAGCTAATCTCCAGCAGCCACTGAAAAGCTCCAGCAGCTGACTGACAGCCAGCGCAGAGGAGACAAGTCGTGGCCATTCCGATGGTGCACAAACTCCAGCAGGCACAGCTGAGCGCGTTTCTATTGTAAAACAGTGTTTATTATTAATTGTTGTGCCATATCTGTAGAGGAGACAGCCGGCAAAAGAGGAGCTGCGTGGCCGTGACTATACCTACAACACCGACATCATAGATTTGGAGAGGAGGAGGTGGAGAGCGCTGATTCACGGCTTGCAGGAGGAGGGAGAGCCGTGCGGACGGGCTCAAGAAGATCCATCTCTACGAAGGGTGCAACCTTAAAATACCGACCCCCTCCCTCCCTCCTCCTCCTCCTCCTCCTCCCTCGTCATTGACAGCTTTGCGACCCGGTCAATCCGTCAGACAGGGAGGATCTGGGGAGGAGGGCGCCAAGGCAGGAGAGGACGAAAGGCGATCACCTCTGGCCGGTTTGATCCAATCGCCAATACCGAGCAGGCTGGGGACCTGCCTCTCCGTGCATGAGGACGACACCGCGGCTTCACCGGGGGATTTTGGTCCGAGGAGCACGTTTGACTCAAGAGATCCACACAGCGAGATTACATTGAGACTGTTGTCAGGCTGATCTGAACGGCAAAAAACAATAATAAAAGGGGGGAGGACAAGGAGCTATTTCGCATCTCTACATAAACTCCCCGGAATACAAATCCAGGTAGGTTATGAATAACGCATGATGCAAACTGATATTATAATCTGTGTTAATACAAACTGGAATACCATCAGTAGGCTAATAAACAGCAGCAGCACACACACACAGGCTTTCTAGTAAAATACATGACACATCTCAGGAACCATATAGGTGCATTTTAAAGAGCCATGTAGCTGCACATACAGTCGATAACTGATGAGAGCTGGATGTGGTCCTTCACTCCGGAGCGCTTCATCCTGCCAGGCTTTAACCTGTGCATCTACTCCCGCTGCTCTCCTTCATTGTGCAGATATGATCCATTGCAACGGGCTGAAATGGATTCGTGATAGCGTCTAATGGGTGTGCCATTAAAATAATTGGCGTCTGTCATCCAAGTAACACATACCCGTTGTTACAGCATGCAGAGCCCGTCCTGCTGCTGATTGGCATAACACCTGGATTTCCAGTTTTTACATATGAATCTTTAGCTTGTATTTTGCTGGCTTCTCTTGAATGGTCTGCCACTGTTAAGAGTTAATTTTCAAGTGTTTCCTGAGAAATGATGGGGATTTACTTAAGGAGGGAGGCTGGTAAACCCACTGTGCATCTATACAGGCATCTATGCATCCTATAAGTTGTAGTGCGGGCCTATGGGTGCTCCAGCAGGGATTCCCCCCTCAGGTACAACACTGACATTGGTACAGTGAGCGAAACGGCCTTATGATGATTAATCAGCAACAGCTGTGGTTCTCCATGTGTCTGCTGAGGCCGTGTTTAAAGCCGATCTCAAATATCCTCCTTAAACAACAAGACCCTCTTCCCAAAATAGGGAAAGGGATCCATGAGCAGAGCAGCCTGCCTCTCCTCTCCTCTCAACGCTGTCTGCATCAGGCAGGGAATCTATGAGAGTGAGCATGTGGTTGCTTAAAGATGCATCGAGTTAAACATTAATGTGCGTTTCTCTCATTAAAATGCACTATTTTAGAAGTGTTAGTCATGTAGAGTTGGACTGATTAAAACTGCAACCATAACTTTCACTATCAATTATTCTGAGTAGTTTTTTCTCTATTTTTTGGTCCATAAAATTTCAATAAAATAGTAATAATAAAAAGCCCTTCACAAGTTCCCAAATTTGACATATTGAAATTGCTTGTTTTGTCTGATTAACAATCCAAATATCAGAATACAAAGAAAATTAGATTAGAAATATTTACATCTGATAAAGCTGGAATCAGAGAAGTTTTGACGTCTTTGCTTAAAGAAATGACTCAAATGATGAATTGATTTGCAGCTGATCACTAACACTACGATTAATCAACTAATCATTCAATCTCAAAAATAGACAAACCTGTGATATTTGATATTGAAGGGATTTGATCTTAAATGTATGAGTATTAAAAAAAATAAATGAGTATTAATATGTTCTGATGATAGTCTTAATGCTGTTTTCAGGCTCTTCCACATTGTCACAAATGAAATGATAGAAATGCAGTTAAAGAGATGTTTTGACTTTGTTAGCTGGGAGATACAATATATTAATAAACAGCCCTATTATGATATGGAGCTTTATGCTGAATTTTTGTCATTTCATGGTTGAAATATTGACTTCTTTTAAAGATGTTTAAGCGTATATAGTTCAGATACACACAAAGTTTAAGTTAAAATACTGTATGACTTATTCAACCTATTATTAATATTCATTGTAAGAGTGAAGTGAAATATTTAGTGATATTTGGTTTAGTCAATAGTACTAAGCTCTATTTTCTAAGCAGGAAAAAATACTGAAATGTTGAATATTGAGTTTAAGTGAGTTCACCAGCAAGTATTTGTGGTTAGAGAGGTTGAAGTTGGAATTAATTGGAATACCGTATACGTCAAAGCTGAACTTCACCCTGAAGTTAGATACGTCAGTTGCAATATCGCTCTTAAGTTCAGATCTGTCTTTTCTGTAGATTTAAATACTTTGTGGTAGCTGCAGAGCAGTCTTGATTAAACTTCAGTGACAGCCTCACTCCTACATGCACGATGCAAAATACGATCCTTAAAACAGTAATTAGTATGCAAATTGTTTTGTGTAGCTCCTAATTTAGGGGTCATGGCTCTAATGGTGGTACACACAGAGAAATGGAATCATTCACTCTCCATCGCCTAACAGCACCCAGTGCAATTTGTGTCGAGGAAAGAAAATCAATATTTAAAATACAAAATCCTTGTGAGGTCATACACCTGAACAGTCTGTCTGAGTGCTTTAATGTAATTATTTTAATTAACTTTATAGTATTGCAGAACATTGTGCGGTTGTGTCTCTTGAATGGTCTCTCAATCAGTCAGTCAATTAATCAATCACCCAGTCCCTATTAGCTATATTGCCAGTGTTATTTGTATTATTAAGATTCTGTTAAAGGGCCACTCCACTAGAGTTTAGATCAGTTTCCTCATCATAAGGAGTACAACTCAGCCTATAAAAACAGTTGCATAAAAACGTCAGTGACCTTGGAAGAGCTTTCTGAAGTAAGAAAATTACCATGGTGATGTCATCAGAGTTATCTTGGTCCAACTCGGACTGTGTCGTCTGATAGCTGCAGGTATTTACCAGTCAGGGAGGATTCAGTGAGAAAGAGATGTGTCATGGGAACTGTAGGTTTCTGCATTCCTAGAAATCACATTAGATTTGTATAAATTACATTAGAATACTAATTTGTCTTTCCAATTAAGTCGTGTTTGGAAACGCAATTGACTTTTCACTAAACTTCTCTCCAGAACAGTCATTGTTCAATCATAGCTTAGCAACAGTAACTAGGCATGGCAGGCCTGTCAATCTTTTGATTTCTCCAAATGCCTGAAACCGTGTGCACTGGGCAATGAGAGCAACACTTGGTGTATATAGAAAGGGAGGGAGGGGAGGGCAGCTTTTGTATGTGTTTTTTCAATCTCATTTCTAAAACTTAAAACACATAATCACGCATGGGAACACGAGAGTTCCTCATTATCTGCATTTGAACACATTTAAAGGAGCTATAATTAATAATCTAACAATGGATCGCGTGTCATCTTGTATGGGGAAACTCAGAGACAGTTATCACCCCTCTCTGTAGTTCCTCATTGCTTCACTGAGCTTTCTACTGTCTTTCAGCTCATTGTTTTGTTTTTCCAGACTATACTTTAATAGTTTTGGTTCACTCTTACTCCTTTCATATTGTCGTTTTTGGCTCTAGACTGGATGTTTTTAGAAAGAGCCCGTATACTACCTGCCCAGCAACAAACAGCAGACACAGTTAGTTACCAGCAGGTGAACATAATTGTTGAATCCAGCAGCTAAAGAGCCTGATATTTTCCTCAGCACTTAGAGAGCAATCAGAGCTGAAAGGAGCATCAATGTTGGATTTATATTCATCAGAAGGCCAGAAACACAGACTCCAAATGAATGCTAATGTTGTTCTGTGTCTGCTGGATGTGTAAATAGGCAACTGTTGGCTATCAGGTTCCCCACATCAACCTAAAAGTTGATCATATTTCAATGCTGTGTCTCCACTGCTCAAAAGATTAGAAATCGTATTTTTAACTGAGTGATTCTGAATCATTTAACTTCTTAATTGACAATTGCTGATGTAATTTTAGTGTAAAATATGTAAGTTTATTTTAATCTGACACTTTCATTTAGGGATACCCCTCTTCTAGTATATTGATTATTGGATAAATGAGCAGTTATTTAATCATTGTCATACCTCACTTGTAAGATGTTGAGAGGCCTTTAAATTCTGAATGCTGTGTCTATTTTGGCTTCATTGCAGTTTCTACCCATTTACCCCAGCTAGTATTCATGCAAAAGGAGAAGCCAGTAGGTCAGCAGTGAAGCTCTGACTCTAAAACAGGAAGAAAAACACTTTTAAAAAACAGGAAGAATATTATTTTTAAGCTTCTCATTGCTTTCAGTAACCTATTTATCATTGTTGTCAGTTGTCAAGTTTACAGTACATGTTGTTAGAGGTTTACCGCATCAAAATTTGAGCAATGCACACAGACCTGCCCACATCCTGAAAGTTTACTCCTCGACACGACAAGTTGCTGTTTTAAACACAAATCTAAACCAGTGAAAAATCCTTAGTTTTCACATTCAACTTTTCTCTCATTAAGTCACAACTTTGCCACTCAATTATTTCCCCGTTGTTTTTGTTTGTGTTCAGTGCTGTCGGATCTTGCATAGCTGGCTCGTGTCCACTTAAGTGGCTCTGCTGATTCAGTTAAATTTAAGTTCCTTGTCTCTTGCTTCTGCTGCCGATCGCTGTCATCCCCTCCTCTGTCCTCAAGATCAGACTTGTGCTGCAATCAACATCTTTTTTTAACATCTGAAGAGCATTTCAAGTTGAGATATCCTCCATTTTTAGGTTTTATCACTCTAAAAAAGCACTATGGTCCCTGAAAAGACAATCTATTAATATTGCCAATGATGCAGATGTTTATACATGTGAAAAGTTTAGGAGTGATATCATTACAGACAAGATTCAATGGTGTTGCTGATGCAGTTTGCACACAAGACTTTGACTGAATCCTTGCCAGTTTTTTTGCAGACATTAGGTGTGTGTTGACATTGCTCGGGGTCCAGAGGCAATATTTGGCTTTTAAATTGGTGTGAGTGCTTCAAACACACCAGCTCCTGTTTGACTATCCATGCCTCTGTTGAAATATTTGTCAGCTATCCAAACTGGCCGGTGGTCCGTCTGGATCATAGATATCATTTCCAAAAGTATTCACCTGGGAATTCAAGTAGTTGTAGATATTTTTAAAAAATCTTCAGATTCTGTGTACTTGTGTATAAGAGTTAAACATGCAATAAACAACATAAAATATGTCAGCTTAATGGATGCTTTTATCCAGTGTGCCTTAAAGTGCCATGAGCGTAAACCCAGAGGTAATCAACCCCAACACAACAATGCACTTTTAGATACAAAATATAAAAAGACTCAAACAACATTTAGGTCACCAGAAGCAAAAAGAAACAAATGTGACAGTAAAAAAAAAAAAAAAGTAATCCTCCCATGACTTCAGGACAAAGTGATTAAATGGCTCTGTCTGTATCTCTCCGAAGAGATAGTTTTAATTCAGACTAAACTATTCGTGTGCCTCAGGGACCCATAGGTGTGCTGGAAGGGTCCCCACCCAACCGTCTGAACCGCTAAATAATCACAGGTACTACTGAGAACACAGCTTTTTCTAATGAATCCCCTCTGTTACGTCTCATAGCTTACATCTTCTAAGTTTGAGGCGGTTAACTGTTCCTTGTGCTCTTGTGCCTCTGGCCTCAGCTGTTAGTAACAAAAGAATGATCAAGTCCAGTCTCGTAAGAGTTGAAGAGGTGCGTAAGATGCTTAGTCTGAGCTTTTATGAATTCAGAGATTGTCTGCATTGTTACTGTAATACAGCTCTCTTGCGGAAGTGGTAAGTGTGCATTTAGGGCTCAGTGTATAATAAATTTGGAACGGACATCTGTACCCTTTGTTTCAGTTTGCCTCTTGACAGTCTCCTGCCTCCCCTCTGCTGTTTTTTTGCCAATGCGACATTTTGGACAGTGCTTAGTTTGGCAACATTGCACGCCTGCTGAGCGAGCTGTTTGGTTCAGAGCTGTGTATTACCCCTGAGATTTCACACAATCAGGCTCAAATCCACATTATTGGACGCACGTATCCACGTCTAAATTGAAAACAAACTTTGCGATTTGAAATGAGCCCACAAGCTATGATTTTATTAAACTAATGTTATCAACATTGTTCACATAGTGCTTTACAGACCTGAAAATCTCATGAATTTCTGATAATGGGAGAATACTTTCCAGCCCGCCTCTTGTAGATAACATAAAGGTCTCGTGATTGTGCTGCTTGTAAAGTAGGAGGCAGAAACTCATTGAAGTCTTACAGAAAGATAGTAGGATCATTTAAATTCTTGCACTCAAAGAAAATAGAAAAATTCCTGTCATGTTTCTGTGTTTTTCTCCGTGAAATGCAAACACCCAATCTCACACATGTGTACTACTTCTACTCTTTAAACTTTACATTTAAAACAATTTGAAAATACCCTTAGATTGGTAAATCATTTAATTATGTGATTACATGAATTATTGAATTATTATGTAACTAAAAAATGAATGCATATCCAGTTGCTTTAATAAGTAATGCATAAAATAAATACAATGAATATGTATTTGGTAAAAGATGCAATCTAATAAGACAAGAAAATATGGTGCATTTGTTTTACCGCTTTATAAAATATGAACCTAAAGTCTTTGTTTCTTGTTATAAAGGTATGATACACTCACTGGCCACTTCATTAGGTACACCTGTTTAATCTAATACAATCCAATATAACAGCTTTGCCATAAATTCTATATTTACGAAGCTTATACATTTTCAGTTTTTGTTGACATCGTCAGAAAGGTGATAATTCTACTTTATGTTTATTACTGAGGTCGTAGTGGGTGCGGGTGTACTGGGGTGCATTATATGTAGAATTTATGGCAGAGCTGTAGAGGACTGTATTAGATTGCACAGGTGTTCCCAATAAACTGGCTGGTGAGTGTATAACGTTAATATATTTAATGTAATTTCTTTCTGCTGTGTTTAGGTGGTGAGTGGAGAAAAGGCACAGCCCAGTGCTGGATCCCAGAGGGATTGTCAGTGTGGTAAGGACCCTTGAGACGAAGGAGGGTGCATGGAGGGTTCAAGGCCTATGAAGCCAGGGTCGTCAGCCTGCCTCTGGTTGGGGCTGGTTTCTGTGGCTGTAGCCTTCCTATGTGCAGAAGCCCGGACCACTCCGAGTCCCCTTCTCACCCCCAGCAATGCGACCTGTGAGGGGAACTCTAAGTGTAATCCAGGGATCATCCTGCCCATCTGGTATCCCGAGGATCCCTCCATGGGAGACAAGATTGCACGGGTCATTGTGTATTTTGTGGCCCTGATCTATATGTTCCTTGGAGTGTCCATCATTGCCGACCGTTTCATGGCAGCCATTGAGGTCATCACTTCCCAGGAGAGGGAAATTGTCATCAAAAGGCCCAATGGGGAAACAACCACCACCACCATCCGGGTGTGGAATGAAACAGTCTCCAACCTCACCCTCATGGCCTTGGGCTCATCCGCCCCTGAGATCATGCTCTCTGTAATTGAGGTTTGTGGACATGATTTCAAATCTGGTAAACTCGGGCCTTCAACAATCGTTGGCAGCGCAGCCTTCAATATGTTTGTCATCATTGGCATCTGTGTTTCTGCCATACCCCAAGGAGAGGTACGCAAAATCAAACACCTCAGAGTGTTCTTTATCACTGCAGGCTGGAGCATCTTTGCTTACATTTGGCTCTACATGATCCTGGCTGTGTTCTCTCCCAATGAAGTCCAGGTGTGGGAGGGTCTACTCACACTGGGCTTCTTCCCCATATGCGTAATCCTTGCCTGGGTGGCAGACAGACGACTACTCTTCTACAAGTTCATGCACAAGAAGTATCGCAGCGACAAACACAGGGGTGTCATCATTGAGACAGAGACTGAACGCTCCAAGGGGATTGAGATGGATGGCAAGATGGTAAACTCTCACTTCATGGATGGCGGTGCAGCCAGCAATCTTATTGGTTTGATTGAGAACAAAGAGGTAGATGAGTCCCGCCGCGATATGATCCGCATCTTGAAAGACCTGAAGCAGAAGCACCCAGATAAAGAGTTGGATCAGCTAGTCGAAATGGCCAACTATTACGCTCTCTCGCACCAGCAAAAGAGCCGTGCCTTCTACCGTATCCAAGCTACTCGCATGATGACAGGCGCAGGAAATATTCTCAAGAAACATGTTGCAGAGCAGGCGAAAAAGAGCGTCAGTGTGCAAGAGGTGCATGTGGAAGAGCCAGAAGAGTATGTGTCTCGGATCTCTTTTGAGCCTGCCGTCTACCAGTGCCTCGAGAACTGTGGCGCTGCCATCCTGACCATCACCAGGAAGGGTGGCGACATCAACAAGACCATCTACGTGGATTATAAGACAGAGGATGGCTCGGCTAATGCTGGGGCTGACTACGAATTCACAGAGGGCTCGGTTGTGTTCAAACCAGGAGAGATGATCAAGGAAATAAGCATTGGCATCATAGATGATGACATCTTTGAAGAGGACGAGCACTTTTTTGTGCGCCTCAATAACCTACGTGTCCTGGAGGCTGAGGACGAGGTGCTATCTCCTAACAGTCTCCCGTATCCAAAGGCCATGCTGGGCTTCCCTGCTGTGGCTACTGTGACCATTCTGGATGACGATCACTCGGGCATCTTCACCTTTGAAAGCAGCTCAGTGCACGTGAGTGAGAGCATATGCACTATGGAAGTGAAAGTGCTAAGGACTTCTGGAGCAAGGGGGACTGTCATAGTGCCTTATCGCACCGTGGAAGGACTTGCCAAAGGAGGAGGGGAGGACTTTGAAGATACCTACGGAGAGCTTGAGTTCAAGAACGACGAGACCTGGTAAGACAGCAATTGTGCTTTTTTTCTCGTGGATGTTGGCCTAATGTGGGGATTTATCATTATTTTTATATAATCGGTACCCTTGAGTATTAACACTCAAGAGACCTATATACGTTATTTTCTTTATGTGCTTACTTTTGAATGCCATTGATTTGTGTGTTTTGAATAACATGTCAAGAATAAGAAACTAGTACACAAAAGCTACAAAGCTACGGTGTATACGATATGATAGCTAGCTTCAAAGGTGTTCATCAGTCTGCCAGATACATGTCTCATTCAGCAGTTGCTTTTGATACAAAGATGTTGTCTTCTCTGCCTCTTGACATCATTTAATTTAGAACATACTTGAGTAACCTATTCATGTGCTGTTTGCGCTCATCACTCTGAATTTTAAATGCTTCTTTCTTCACATGATTAGACGACGTACCCTCTCATCTGAGTCTGCACTCTATATCCTCTTGTTTTCCTGTCAAAAGATTTTTGCTCTCATCAGAGTGCTTTGGTAGCGATCCTGTGTGTGTCGCATGCAATAGGGATTCAACTTTGGGAGTCGTCACACAACTGTGGAATCGGGAAGTCCTTAAGTAACCCCCCCTTTGCTTCTATAATCCCTGCTGCTTTTGTTTTGTTGTGTCACGTCTGCTTTAGAAACCAAGCAATAGGGAAGAGCAGAATAACAGAAGAATTACAGAAATAAAGGTCAAAGGCCACGCTCAGGTTGACGTAATAATGACTACACAGCAGTGTTTTAGGTTAGTAGCATGACTGTATCACAGTGAATGATGAGAGTGGAGGTCTGATTCCCTCTGGGCCAAGCCATGCCACACAAAGCTTGCATTTTGGTTGTAAATATCGATGAGAAATAGTACTGTATTATGTAAATTGCTGATGTTATGTCTGCTGTACCATCTGTGTACAATACTGCACAACAAAAACACAGGCTAACAACTGAGTGGGCATATTTGATGTTACAATAATAGCAATATACTGTAGGATGAACAATAGCAGTGCCATGTATTGTATGGTACAACCTTTTGTCCCATACAGTACATGTAAAGCAATTCTCTGGGATACTGGCGTGTGTGCAGAATTGCACCTCTTGAGAAATATTGATTTGTTTTTTTCACAGCTTGCATCCGCTTGCGTCTCACACATTGGTCTGCAGGCACTGAATCAAAGTGACATACGTCTGTGACATCCCCTTCCCAAACCAATAAGGACCCTCTCTGCGTGCTGTGGCAGACTGGCAGGGTCTGTGGCTCTAGGGTACGGGTTCCTGAGGGCTGAGGCAGCCCAGGAGACCAGCGGCGGGGGAATGAGTGTCGGGGTGATCAGCATGCTCTTGGGGCTCGCTGAGCTCTCAGGGTTTTACTTGATTTATGTGAGAGATGCTTTTTGGGCCGGGCCTGAAGGCTGCCAGGGGAGTAGAGGGGAGAGATGTACAGAAAGACTATTATTATGAGACTGCTGTGATGTTGTTGGCATTGTGAGGGAATGCTGCTCTATTGATCTGTTCATTGTGTTGTGCATCGTGCTGCGAGTTAGATGTTCTTATAGAGCAGCACGGCCCCGATGTGAACACTGAATTGATAAATACTGGTGATGCGGGCGAAGAATCAGACTGTATCATTGAACCATTATTACTGTCGAGTATTTCAGTTGAACAGTAAGAAGCCAGGTAAAAGAGATTTAACAACCCTTTTATACAGTTATGTCGGTTTCTAAATTTTACATTTCTAAGATGTGAAAAACACGATGCTGAATCACTAATAACAGTAATCAGGAATTAAACTGCATATTCAAATGCAACAAATGAGCTGAACTGATTACGGTAATCAGATATGCTGCTTTTCATCGTCCGTCCTATGTCGTAGTACTAAACATCAAGCGACGCTCTCCTGGCTTCAGGAAATTGTGATTTGATTTTCCAGCAACATTTTATTAACCAAACAATTAATATACGGATCAAAAAAACAATTGGCAGATTAATTGAGAATAAAGATAATTGTTGATTGTGGCAGTAGTTCAAATAATTATTACCTTAAAGTTTAAGGTGATGAAGTTTAGAGATGGTTTAAGGCTTAAACCATCTCTAACCTGGACATAGGCATGTGAGGAAGATTTAGGCTGAACCTCATCTGATTCCTATATGTGTTGAGGACATGAAGGATGTGATTGAATGTAGATTGAAAGACTGAGGTTAAGGGCAGGGCCAAAGGTCATAATGTCCGACCCTTAGATCCTTTTAGCAAGATCTTAGATCAGATCAATGCTTTCAAAACTGTTGTAAATATAAACTGTGACATTTTACATGCATTTCAGTGACATTTTAAAAACGAGGCTGTGTGCATAGGAAAAAAACAAAACAGCAACAATAAATGTCAATGTGCGGACTAAATTTCTTGTTGACATATGTGCTGTCATATTAAAAATGGACAGTTTAATAGTTCACACTGACACATACAGCATAAAATAAACAGAATGAGACTTTCTGTAGACGGGCAGAATAAAACATATTGTAGATATTAAACTAAACGTATACAGTCAGTGATGTTTAATGCACTCAATACGGAGTAATAAAAAATTCTTATGATTACTCAAAACATAAAGGACATTATTTAGTTAAGCAGTTGAAACAATGAAGATTGTTCATATGCATGAACACGCTCAAGTATTAACATGAATATCTTTCCTTCCCCCTTTAGAGACTTCTGGATCCTTTGTAGAAATGGCACAGTGCTGTTACAGAACTCCCAACAAATCTCCAGAAATTTCCATAATTACACTCGGATAGTGATGAATTAGATTCTGTGTGCATCCATAAAAAAGACAAAGAGGAACAGTGGAAGTGACAGCTTCATCCACAAGCATACCAGAAGATTCATGAGAACATTTCCATACACAAAACAAAAGGGATGAATGTGTAGAATATTCACTAAAGGCATAATTACAATGATGTTTCTTCTGCTCCCTTGAAAGCTCTCCTCAGGGTCGTTTTCACGCTCACAACATGAAAAAATACACAATTTATTTGCCTCCCTTGCCTTCACATTCATAGTCCTCCACTGGTGTGTATGGAAGTTGACAATGGAAATGTTATTTTTATTTCCATATTTGCATAGATGTTGAAATAACAGAAGGATTCCCTACTTGGTGCACAGTTAAAACAGTGTCTTGCTGCTAATTTTGAGGTAATTGTGAGTAAATGAGGGCAGAGTTTGCTCCCGTCTAAAGGGCAAAGGGCTTTTTGGTGTCCTTTAGGACAATTTGACCACATAATGCTTCAGCTCTCATGTTCTTCCTTTTTTCTCTCACACTGTTTTACGAGGCATTGACTCTCAATCTCTTTTGACACACTTTGGGCCTATTGTTATCAACCAGAGTGGAAATTTATTACAGTCCTAATCTGGAGCTCTGGAATACATCACTCCAATTCTTAGCCAGACAATAGTCCTCAGCACGAAGGATGACGTTAAGTAGTTTTTTCTCTTTTTTTTTTGGTGTGGCAGTGCTTGTGCTCCGAGCTAACGGATATGAACCTCATCTAGGCGCCACGAGCCTCTTAACTGTACATTTTATGGCAGGCAAAGCTATAAAGTGACTCCCAAGTTTAGGTTGGCCTAACAGAGACACATTTTGGGGTGTTATAGACAGAGTTTACTTTATGGTTTGGCACTCGGCAGGGTGAGTTTGCTGCTGGGAATATTAAATGGATAAAGATTGCAGGCTTCTCTTTCCTTCTGACCCAGTGAAGATAACACAGCTGTTAGGTGGAGAAGCTTCCCCAGAGAGACGGATGTTTAACTAGGCGCTGATGGATTCATAAACAAATGAGTGGTGTGCAGCGGTCGGACCAGAATCAGCTGAAGTAATTGCGACTGTGGTCACGCCTGTATGAGCATGACTCTCCTGTGCTTGTAAACCTGCCGTATATATATATTTTTTTTTTTAATAAATACAGTAGCAACATGTAGGAGGTTACATTATTATAAGATTTGCCCTCTCCATGCACTCTACACCACCTCCCCCTGCTTACCCAACCCTTTTCCTTAATATCTCTGGAAGGTGTAGCTGTCAACCCCTCTGGGCATCATGACTGACAGAACACATGTCCATACTGATCCTCATCCTGCTGACCACCCAGCTTTTCCCCCTGCCAGCATTTCCCAGATATCTTGGAATAGACCCATGAGGTTTACCTTACCACCCTGCAGCCTTCTTACACAACCGAGACCATCTTTGAGCTCAGCCAATCATATGCAAAGCTTTACTTGTCTTATTTTATTCATGCCAGTCTCATAGTTTCTGTTATCTCTATAATTGCAAGGTGTATTTGTGTGTTTATAGCCTTAAGACGTAATCATGCATAGCTTTATTTTGGTAATGTGGTTTATTTTGCAGTGTTCTTGTATTTGCTTCATTAGAGATCACACCCTGTTTAAAAAAAACATATCAGGTCTGAGATTTTGGCAGATGAAGGATAAAAACACTTGCTGTAACTTTAGTACAGCACATAACCATTGATTCAACAGAATCTGACAAGACTTACATGTAACTTAAAACTAAAAAAATATCCGCTATTTAAAGGATATGGTTGGCGATATTCCATATTTTTCAACAAATCATGTGTAGAACCAAGCCAACAATGAATTGATCCTACAGTACTTACTATGATTGTGTATGTATCCAAAGCTGGATATATCGTATTCCTCTGTGCTGTAGATCTCCATTTTTGTCCAAAACTATTACAAATATATCAGAGTCACATTTTTACACTGGGTGACGTGTTCCTTCATCACAAAGAGAATAGATAGTTTGCTATGGAAAGGCTCTAAAGACTAAATAGTACTAAAAAGTTTCCACAGAGTAGTTCAGTGTACAACTGACAGCACAGTTCAGTTTACAGCTTAGTTTAGTTGTTTTTCTACATATCACAACCTCTTTACTATGCACCAACGTTCTTTAAAAAATGCACAATATAGTACAAAGTCAAGAGGTTGTAATATGTAGAGAACCAGCTAGCTAGGTGACCCTGATGTGTTCATAGTTTTTGGATAACAGACCTCTACTGCACAGAGGAAAAACACACAATACTGGGATCAGTATATAGTTGGTTTTCATTGGCATCTAGACAAAATGGAAAATTACAAGCCCTAACCTACACATTTACATCAAACTTTTTTTTTCTCTGGTTTTCATACCTGCTAAGAAAAGACATATGCAGCACAGTAAATGATACTAATAAGAAAACCTAAAAACAGACCCTATGTGGCTAGGTGAATGCATCCTTATTAGCAATTACTGGCCATAAAGTGGCATGAAATTATTCTCTGTACCACAAACACCTTTCCCTCTGCTATCATTAGTTCAGTTTAACACACACACAACACAAACACATAAAAAACACAAGGTTGCAGGTTCTAACGCATCCAGAGACGTACTGGAAGATTCACGAGAGCATTTCCTATCTTTGCAAACTTATTGTCGCTTTTACACTTTGGCTCCGTCTTGAAAATACTGTACAGAAACACACACACACACACACACACACACACACACACACACACACACACACACACACACACACACACACACACACACACACACACACACACACACACACACACACACACACACACACACACTCTCTCTCTCTCTCTCTCTAACTCACGCACTGGTTGAGTGGCAATAAATATGCTGGCCCTGCGTTTGTTCCTCCCCAGGTGGGGGAATGCAATTAAGTTAAAGCTTATTTATAACACAATTCAGTGCAGGGCGTGTCGCCAGCTCCAAGCCTCCCCCTGAGTGTTTGTGTGTAAATCTGACTGGGGGATCATATATTCAGGCTCCCCCAAACTTTTGACAGTCTCTCCAGCCTAATAGAGTTAGGACAGAGGTAAGTGCATCACTTCGACCCATTTGACTGTTAAATCAGCTTGCTCGGATGTTCTAACAAATAAACACAGCTTTGTTTTGATAATTCGATTTCATCCTAAAAACTAAAAAAAGATGACTGACTGCTCTTACATAGATTGATTGTACAAAATATAAACATATATAAAATTATCTTTATAAAATGAGATATTTTATGGTGCTCGGTTGATAAAATGGTGAAAGACTACATCTTGAATTATGCATTTCCCCCTAATTTTTATGCATGAGCATTTGACAAATTCGAGATAAATGTTTAAACAAATAAGCAATTTTTAAATAATGCATTTGCCTTAAAGTAACCAGCTCTTGTTCGGTCCTCTCATCATCTTATTTCAGAGGAATATAAAGCTGAATGTGATAAGGAATTAAATTATAATCAGCTGTAAATAAAGAATAATTCTGCACATATGAATAATTTGGCCTTATTTGTTTTACTGCCCTGCTGATTGATTCTGAGCATGTGAAATAGTTAGCTGGAAGTTTTGCAGCTACTCCTCTAAAAACATTTCATATTCATCTGAAACATCTGCACTGCAAAGGGACAGGCTTGCAGTCTATGTGGAAGTCATACTCCGCCTGAAACCTGAGTGCACTGCGCTATTAGATATGTTTCTTAAATTAGTGTGAGCTAGTTTGTAAGTAGAAAGTTCAAGTGCTCTGGGGCTGCCTTCAGTCATATCAGAGGTGCTGTAAATAGGAACTGCCTGCAGGGAGAGATGTTTGATGTCGGCCTCCTAGAGGTGACAAGTAGGATATGTGGGAAACTTTTTTATTGGCTGTGATATCTACAGCTTGACATCACAAAGTGTGTCAACGCAAGTGTTAAAGCGAAGAGAGGAGATAAGAATAAAAAAAACATTCCTAATGATAAGTTAATGGGGCATTTAAACACTATTACTCAACATGTGCAAAAAAGTGATATATATATATATATATATATATATATATATATATATATGTAATGTAATATTTATAATGTACTCTGTGTTTCTGAAGGAGCTTTGAAATAACCAAATTTCTCAAGTGACATCACTGTGACATCAACAAGGCTGTCTGAGTTTGTGTTTGGAGGCTGAAAACTTTAAAGAGAACGCCCGCTTCACAAACTGGAGACGTGGCGTTTGAAAAGACAGTTGTTTACCAGGCAGGGAGAGTCTAACACAAGATGCTTTTGAGTTTCATCATGGCAAAGAGGATCCAGCGTTTTTGGAGTTTGAGCTGTTCTAGGGACTAAAAGCTTCATGATCGCTTTAGTGTCTGCTGCTTGGATGTCGACCTTTTTATAAATCTTTCTGTTGCCAGTCTGCCACCTTGATGGAGATGCAACAATAATGATGAACCATCTTCATTTGTAGATCACTTTAAAAACAAACAAACAACCAAATAAAAAGTGCTTCAAATAAAGTAAACAAGCCCCAATAATTATAAAGCACTTCTTTTAATAGATTAATAGGATTTATAATTCACAGCTGTTTTTGTTTGGCTTCTTAAAATGATGTGAGAGAGTGATAGGCTCTCCAAGCTTAGACATGTGCACAGTAGCTCGACAGTAAAATGTTTATTAGTAATAATAGTTGTTAATTAATTAGTTGAGTGCCAAAAAATGTCTCAACAAATAATTGATTACTTGAAGTCACATGTCAAAACTTTCAAATAAGCTTCTGAATGTGAGGAGTTGCTGCTTTTCTCAGTTTTCTATTGTACATTTAATGTGTTTGGTTTTGGACAATTTAAAGAGTTAACAATGGACTCTGGGAAAATGATTAGCCTTATTGTTATCTCTATTTTTGTCAACAACATGATGGCAAAACATTTTTAAAATAAGGTCGACATTGACAATAATCTGTTTTAGGGCTGCAACTGTAATATTTATTTTATTATCAATTACTCCAATTTTTTTTCTGGCTTATTTGATGAATTGTTGGGTTTATAAAATGTCATAAAATAATGGCTTGGTTTTTCAATCAACAGTCCGAAACCTAAAGATACAGTTTATTTCATTCATTCAATACATTTTCATTTATTCTGTTTACTGCAGAGATCTTTTCATTTGAGAAGCTGGAATGAGTGAATATGTGGTATCAATTATCAGAATAGTTTCAACTCTAATCTGGACTATATTTAACCAACTTCAGTGTCCTTATGAGCATTGTCTCTTTAACTCTTCACAATAGTTTTGGGGTTTTTTTGTATGTAGGATGAAGAGTGGTGTGTTCAATACAGGTCGTTGCTCTCATTTCATCCCCTTGCCTGCCAGGGTGACAGTCTGGGGTGCCAGTGGAGGTGCCCTTCCTACCCCTGCACCCACATTCAGCATCTGCATACTCTAATAAAGGTCAGTCCCGCTCCACAGCACCTTCCTCCATGCACAGCGCAGCAGCATTAAGACTAGAAATCGATACAGCTCACAGCGAGAGGAGCTAAGGTTGCACTGAGCACCGCGAGGGAGGTTTGCAAAAAAAGGCTGCAGGAGATGAGAGAAGCTGTCGGCTTTTAGGCTTTTTTTCCCTACTGTTGTCTTATTTTTCACGCCTGAAACAATAATAGAAAAGCATATGAGAGAGCGGGGTCTGTTTGCAAATGTTCAAATGTAAAAGGGTGATTTGAATGTGAGAATTCAGCTCACGGCACTTGAAGTCTGTCCAATATACAAAATGCCTGGCTGAGTAACCCTGAAGGCAGATGAGCGTAAGTAAAGCTGAATGAGTGAGTAAACACAGGATCTGTGTGTTGTTTTAAAAATGAAAGTCTGTCAACCTCTTAAACACTTTTTTTAAATTAAAATCTTCACCTACAGTAAGTAATGACACTTTTGGTGCTGAATGCTTGTTGTGGTTCCTTTTTCCCCACAAACATTTCCCAGAAATCACCTGTCAAACTAACAGTAACACGTCACCTTTGAGTTTTCTGTTTATGAAGTATGAAGTATTTCTATTTGTGACATACTTTTCTTTGTGCTGAAACAGTTAGTTGGTGAAAACAAACACTTTTTAGGTCATTCATCAATCAAAAAGGTTAAACAGGATATTTAGTATTTTGGAGCCATTGGTCAGACAAAACAAGATATTTGAAGCAGAGATTAAATCATTAATCAATCAAAAACATGTATCAATTATCAACATTATTATAGATTAACAATTTAAGTCACTCAAGAAAAAAGTTCTGTCAGACTTGAAGATTTCCTGATTTTTGTTTTTTTCCCCTTCAAAACTAAAGATATTAATTTTAAAATCATATAAGACAAAGAAGAGAAGTTAAATCCTCACATTTGAAAGTATGAAACATTTTTGGCATTGTTACTTGAAAAGGTGATTTATAAGATTTATCTATTATCAAAACTGTTGGCCAATTATTTTTCTGTTCATTGACTAATTGATTAATTGACTAATTGTGTTCATTCTAGATGAATTGATTCTAATAGTAACTGTTAGTTGAACCTCTGCCTCTAACAAATTGTATTTCCCACTGTTATCTGACATTTTATATAAACAAAACTTTTAATTAATTGTGAAAGCAGTTCACAGATAAATTAGTTAAATTAGTTTTGACCCTCTAAACATTCTTTTAGAGAAGAACTACAGGGACTAAGAAAAAGAAGGAATGGGAGAGTGGTTTGGTTTTTAGAGGTCGACTCATAACCCTTCTGTCTTCGAAATAGAATTCACTTTGTACCCTTTTCTTTTTTTTTCTCCCTCCATCCTGTCTAATCCATCACTGTTCTCATCTGGTCCAGTCAGTCAGTCTGTCAGTGACATGCATTAGTGCTCTGAACCCTGCAAAGAGTCTCAGCTGATACCCTCTTCTATTTGCCCTTTGATCCTGGGCAAGTCCTGCTCTGCCATGAATTGGTGCATCCATGCGGTGTCTAGTTTCTAAGGAAGCCCTCATGTAGGCCTCGAGAGTGACACTGGGGCTCTTTTTTTTTACCGATATGATTTGTGGACTTGACAAAAGAGAGAGTTTGAAGTCAAAGAAAAGGCTTCACACTTTGTTTGGATTGTAAATCACAAGGGGGGAGTGGAGGGGAGGGGGGGGGGGGGGGGGGCAGGCTTGTACCACTCGAGGTGCTAAGTTTCGTTTTTTTTCCTCCTCCTTTCTTTGATTATCAGGCTTGTAGTAGCAGCCTCCTGTTCTCACTGCCCTCCATCCCTGCAGTGGGGGTGTTCACTCTCTCTCTCTATCTCTCTCTCTTTCTCTCTCTCTCTCTCTCTCTCTTGCCTTCGAAACACATCGAACCGATACTCGCTGTGATCTCACTCCAGTTTTACTCTGTATGCTCTCCACCGTCCCAGGGCTACTCCTCTCCGCCTCAGCTCTCTCTCTCTCCCTCTCTCTCTCCCTCCCTCTCTCTCTCTCTCTGTCCGTGTGTCAGGCCGGACCAGCATGCTCTGCGGGCAGCTCAGGGGACCTCCTTTAGGGTGAACTCGCTTCTCCATATTATTCCCAGGGTGCTGCAGCAGAAAATGCGCCAGAATGCATCAGTAGTTCCTCGCCACCCCTCATCCTGTTCCTACACATCAACCCCCACCCCTTCATTCCTTTCCCATGCCTCCTCTTCCTCTTCCTCCTACTCCTACCTTTCTCATAATTTCCCAGTTAAGGCAGCAGCTCCGTGTCGTGAAAGCAGGCATGATCCCAACATTCATGTATCAGCTTTTTTTTTGATTTGTGTTATTCTGAATTAACTTACCTCTCTCTCTTCTCTCTCTCGCTGGAGAACTTTTACGGAGCCAGCAGGAATTCTGAGATGAACCGTTTTTTTTAAAAGCAAACGTATTTGCAGTGTGGTTTCTATATTTAGATTGGATGTCTGGCTCAGATCCCCCTTATCGTGGATTCATTGTATTTGCTGAGCAACATCAGCCAGCCGCTGATTAGCCACTTACACTTTGATGAGCTCGTGTGATGGTGTGGTCTTAAAGAAAGAAATAGAGAGAGACGGCACCAGAGAAGCAGATGAATCTCAGTGCAGAAAGTCGTGTAATTAGTTGAGGGAAATCTTTATTTTGCATCTCTCCTCTGTCCTTCTTTTCTTTCTTTTTTCATGCCATCTGTCTCGACATTGCATCCCAGAGGAAAACAGAACAACTCACCCGAGGCAAAAGCTAAGCAAACCCTCTCCTCAGTGCCTCGAGGACAAAGTTGAAGACGGGCTGCCTGCTCACCACATATCAGATGCTTATATTTATATGTGTGTGTGTGTGTGTGTGTGTGTGTGTGTGTGTGTGTTATTTCCCCCCCGATGCATCAACGCCGGTGGGAGAGAGGGGTTCACTCAGGAGAAGAAATGGATCTTTTGTGTTCCTCCTAATCCTCCCTGTTGGTACTCGAGTGGCTGACTTATTAGGCGACTTATGCTCTGCAGCAGGGGAAGAGTTACTCTCAGGGCTCTCCACGCTCTCCTGGATGATAATATTTACATCAAATTTAAAATGGTGGGTGCAGGAGGAGGAGGAGGAGGGAGAAGGGGAAGGGGAGGGGTCCTTTATACAGAGTGTGCCACATCCCTTAAGAGGTTGGGGGGAAAAAAATGAATGTGGTAATAGTGCAGCAATCCCTCCCACTTACACTCACAACAGGGAGAATGCTGTCTGATAACTTCGAGCCCCGAGGATTTTGGCTGACAGCACAATACAAATCATGGCAGGAGAAGCTGAGCACAGGATGATGCTCGTGGCGTCTTGACAGGAAGATGGAGGCAGAGGCCGCAGGGAGGCGTAAACAAGCTGAGGTTAAAGGTTACCACGTACAGTGCAGGACAGGAGGAAGCTGCCCCAATCAGCCAAAATTCTGGACTATTCTTATCCTTTTTTAGTCCTCTTTATCTTCCATCCTGTTAGATTTCTATTCTTGTCCTTGTTGAGTTCTGATGTCACTTGTTTTTGTGTCTCACCTGTGGAGTTTATATTTATGTTTCGCTCCTCGTCTTTGTTCAAGAAACTCACTCAGTCTTAGCACTCAGAGGTTTTATCTGCTCCACCTGCTCCAGGTTTCAGACGTCTCTGTTTTTAAGTGCTTTGGTGTGAAGGATGTTGTGAGTACCGGGGTCTTCAGAAAACAAATAAATAAATAAAAAAGTTTCTTCTTTTCTTTTTGCAATGTGCTGCTGTGTGTGACATTAGCTGTTAATAAATGTCAAATGACAGATTCTGCTGTATTTATCACACTTTGTAGGTTGTGGGGTCACACGCATCACAGGTGTTGGCCAGCCTCGGGTCTTATGTGTGTGGGAAGGCTTACATGCCAGAGGCTCGGTAATGGAGGTGGAAGCTGGTTGGGGGGTGAGGAGCCATGGAGGGTCAGTTTGGCAAACACTGTGCCCATGCTGCCCCTCTGGGGTCTAGATATGGGTAGAGCTGTCATGTCGAGGGAGCTGGCGAAAGATGAAGAGGTTACGCTGTTGGGATCACAGCTCTGCCAAGGCCTCTGGGACCTCTTTCTTTTTACAACTCTCAAGCTAATCTCCTCCACTATCTCCCCTTTCATTTCCCTCTCCTTTTCTTCTTTTCATGTTCTTCTGTCTCTTATCGTGTCAGGGCTGCGTGTTCCTGGCTCGCTCCTTTTTCCCCCCTCCTCGCATTTTTTTCTCTTGGTTTTTATCTCTCCTGGCCTAACGCTATTTTCAAGCAACCTTTCTTGGATTTTTATCCTCATTTCTATTTTCTCTCCATCCCTTTATCTCAGTTTCTCTTTTTTTCTCTCTCTGTTTGAATCGTTCTAATTCCATTTCATTTTTTCTCACCCCCCACCATTCATATTTATTATTTAAGCCCTCAGCAGTGCCTCCGTATGTGCCTACCCCTCTTTATAGATGGTGGCCTACTTCTGTCTCAACCTGTAATTGTGATTTGGATTGAGAGCTGTTCAGAGCGCTGGACTGACATCCCTCAGAGTGTCACAGCAGAAGGGCTGAGTTGTTAAATGGGGGCAAAGCAGTTATGCACACTTAACAAAATACACAATTTCATAATCTTAATAACATGTACATCCTGCTGTTTATTGTATGGATTATATTGTCCCACTCAGTGTGAGATCCTGATGATTCAGTGCCATGAAAGTATTTTGCTGCTCGACTGCAACTAATCATCATTTTAAAGGCAGAACAACTAGGGTCTTCCTAAAAAACTATGTATAGACATACTAAAATAACCCTTCTCTGTTATTATCACTATTATGAATCACTAAGAGTGTGTGGCAGTGCCTATATTTAGAGACTTTTTTTTTTTTTTTTTGCTGTGTTCTGAGCATCGGCCTTTGGGTGGTGGGTGTGTAACAATTGATTCATCATCCACTGATTACATTTCCAATAATCAATTAACTGTTAAGCCTATTAAACATCAAGTTCCCATAATCTACGGTTAAAAATGACTAAATTGACTTGACTGTTATGTTGTCTTTAAAACAAAGTGAAGCAGCAATCCTCAAATTTAAAAAGTTTAAATGAGAGAATGTTTTGCATTTCTGCTCCATAAATTACACCGACCAGTGTTGTGATTCTAAATACAAGCCTGTACTTGTGGTCTACGTTAACGAGATATGCAAAGTCTCCAGGTCAGACAGAAATGGAAAGCCGAAGCTAAGGACATATAAGTTGGGGACACAGTGTTTGTCATTGACTCTCAGCTGCCACGGTCCCTTTAGCCTGTTGGAAATGTGACCCAGGTCTTCCCAGGCCCTGACGGCAGGGTTCGGTCAGCAGATGTGCAGGTCAACAACAGGATTTATACAAGACCTTTGGCCAAACTCATATGCCTGCCTGCTCGCTCTACCAGATAGAAAAATGACCTCAGAGCCTTTTATGGTGTTCCAGTTTGAATTTGGGAGAAAAAAAAGAAAATGAGACTGATCTTTACTTTATAGTTGTGATATGTTGGTTCATGGATTGCCATTTATTCTACCAATCATGTACAACTAAAGTGATGCTAGATAATTACTGTTAATTGTGAGTGTTTGTAAATGAACCCACCTCGTGCTTGAAGAAGAAAGTAACCCTTTCTGTTCTTTCTGTTCATGGAGTTAATTGCCAATTAACATAAAGAAGATACCATGAGATTTTTAATAGTTTTTATATCATACAGTTTTGTTAATAACTGTTTCAAAGGCATTTTTGTTGTTTTATTAACTGCTTTGTAGAAGTGGACCACATTGAGATTTATTTTCTGTTAATTGCCATGACTGCAGTTTTACTATGACGCACAGCAGATGATGAAACACGGTGTTATATGTCATGTAGGTGTTCCCAATTAAGACTTAGTGTGCTAGAGCTCATCATTATCATAATCCCTCTTTATGCAAGCATGGAGGTAATGATAGATCGCTTGCATTGATGGATATATATAGAGTAGTTTGGGTTGAACCTTTTCTTGCGCTAGGCTGATTGGATTGAAGTTAATTTTAGTGGTGGTGATTTTCTCCATGACATTTGCATGGGCAGATTATTATTCATTGTTAATTCATACTTTGCATATTTCATTTATATTTGTTTCAGAAGTACATATTTCCTTACATACCTTCACATGTGGCAACAGTACAGGAACAGTTCAAATGGAAAAGAGCAAGTCTGTGATTTCAACCCCTCGACTAAGAAACAGTGACTCAGTCAGCTAAAATCTGTCACCCTGTAGCGATTAAACTCTCCACATCAGCATAGATAGGATTATATAGTAGTAGAATAGTATATTATATAGTATCTTTTAATATTTAGTTTGTAGATTTTCATATAACAAACAACAGCGACAAAACACACACAAACAGATGATGGACTCAGTCATGTATGAAAAATAAGAAACCATAATGAAAGGACAAGTGAAGAAGAAAAAAAATGGAAGGAAGGATATCGGAGTGAAAAATAAATATATAAATGCAAATGAAAAATAAGATGAAATAACATTTGAGCTGCTTGTATAATCTTTGATCTGAGATGTAATTGATTCCACTAAGCATTATTGCAAAGCAGTTTCCACATTTAGTCAGATTAGTCACATTTATTAACATATTACATAACTTAATATTACTCAAAATTGTCATGACATTCAAAATGTTGTAATATTTGTTCATTACTGTTGCGTAGTTTGATAGTTTTATTGATAAACTGCTGGTACAGTAAGTCTCAGTATTTTGATATCCGGCTGATGACACTAAATGAGATCGTTCACAGCTCTGCGCGGTAGATGCTTTAGCTAACGCTTACATTGACTTCACACACGCTAAAATCACATGTCGCATTTCATTGTGACATTCAAACTTGTCATAGATTTATTTATAACGGCTGCATAGTTGGCCAGTTGTAATGGTAAACGGCTCGTAAGTCACATCTAATATAATCTGATATCCAGCTGCTGACACCTGATGAACTATAGCTCTACAAGCTAACGTTAACATGAGCTTCCCAAAATGTCTGGAGTAACATTAGCTGAATCCCGAAGGTCCCTTATTTTGAAATTTCAAGGTGATTATCTTAAAATTATGAATGTAAAACTGTAAAAAAAGCCAAAATACAAGTACAAGTCTCGCTTAATATTACGAATTTAATCAACATTTTTACTGAAACTGGTATACAGAGAATGAGCTCATTATCCAGTCAACAGATTATAGTTTCTTTTGTTGTTCGACAACTCCAAAAAGTGACAGTCGGGTATTTATTGGTGACAATTATTAGTTATAGCTGGTTAGAAACTTTGTTGTATAGCTTAAACTTTTATTTGCAACAGCATATTTCAAATAAAAGTAGACATTGTTCATAATTCATTATGAAAAACCATGGCTCTTACACTTTGAATAATGCACTCTTTCAATTTGCGATTTTGATATAAAATGATTAATCGCCCTGTCCTGTCCTAATTAATAAATGATCGCACCGACGTTATTTGTTTCTATCGACATATTTTTAAATTAAATATTCAATTCAGCATCAAATTAAATATTAAACACCCTTGGTTCCTCTTGACATATATAGGTCATCATCTTCTTCTTTGTCACAGATTTTAATCTCTCCATTAATTCTGCTCACAAAATGTAAAATTTAACAGGAAATAAAGCTGCTGGATGTCCTGGTGTTCAGATTTAAGTAGTGCATGGTGTTCCTAACCTATGTGTGAGCGCAGGTTATTTTTGAACCGAAGTATTTATAGGGAACGAAACCTTTATAACCTTCAGACCAATGTCAAAGAAAATGAGAGGGTGTCATTTCTGAATGTAAACTCCAAAAAATACATTTGCCTTCCTGCCATAGTCGTGGCACCTGTCATGTTAGATTTCATCCAACTCGTTGTAGCAGAACTCTTCAACATGCCACCAAAGGCAGCATCGGGACAGCAGGGAGGAGGATGCGCCGAAATGAAACATGCAAGGAGCAAGAAGAGATGGAGACAGATAAAGAGGGAGGGGAGACGGAGAGAGAGAGGGGCGAGAGGGGGGGGGGTGAGGTAGAGAGGATGTGTGAGGAAGAGACAGCATCAGAGGGAACAAGGTGCAGAGAGATAATGATGGAGACACAACATGAGAGTCAGAGGAAAAAACAGGCGAAGAGAAGGAGAGAGAGAAAAGTGTGGAGTGTGTTTTAAAAAACAACATCTGAGACAGACAGGAGAGAAGAGTGAAACTGAGAGGAAAAGAGCAAGTGAGACAGATAAAGGAGGAGCGGTGGAAACCAGTGGAAGAGAGAACGGTTGAATAAGGAATGAGAGAGAAAATGAGAGCTGAGCCCCCCAGATTTCTGTGCTGCGTGTTGGCAGATTTGATGAGGCTTGACCAGGTGTGGGGAAGACGAGGAGGAGGAGGAGGAGGAGGGAGTGAAAGCAAGGGGCCCGGTTACTGTAGAGGGGATTGAGTTTCCTCACGACAAGCATTGATTATGGCAGCCAAAAAACGCGCAAATCTCTCCGGTCGTCGAGATAAAAGGAGGCCAAATCTCTGTGGGAGATCAGCAAGATAATGTGTGTGAGATTGTTCAGTTGATCACACGCTGAAAAAGTCAACAACATTTTGCAGAGGACAGTGGATTGATAGAAACATTTATTTGTTCATATTTTATAGAAATATTTAAAGATTAAATGGAGCGACCCCTTGAACTAGCTCAGCAATGTAAGCTGCTACACACGCATGTAATACAATCTGCACATTGAACTAAAAGCCAGTCTGTTTTACTTTGTTATACTGCTGCTGCAGCAGCCTGCACCATGAATTTCCAAATCCTTCAGATGGAGACGTATGTGGCTAAAACACAAATCATACGTCAAATGTCACTGAAATAAAAAGCCTTGCCTTAAGCTCAACCATTTTGTACAGTGTTGCTGGAAAAGTGGAATCATGTTGAGCTTAAAAATGAAGACATTATTCACCTCCCAAAAATTTGGAAATTCACCAAAAAGTCAAAACTCGAGAGCCATATATGTTGTAATGCTTCTTTTGGAAGTGTGTCAGAAAATCAAAAACCAGCCCTGAAACTAAATGGTGACTTGTTTTTGATATTGAAGTTAAATTCAATGACAGCTGAGTGCTTTGACAATGTGTTTCTAGCTATGTCTTAACATCAGGTAATACTGTTGCACTCGCCACACTGTTACTCATTTTATAAGCATACTTACCTGTCAGCAATAGATCATTTTCACATCAGACATATGGCAAAGCACAGGTGGTCTCTTAAAATGTCCCTGTGTGCATGGGCTGATTTATGTAAAAGGTACTTTTGTTTTTCTTGATTTATTTGTTTGTTTTTGCATTTTTGCCTTTATTGGGACAGTGGATAGCGACGTGGCAAAAAGGAAACAAAGGGAGAGAGAGATGGGTATGACATGCAGCAAATGTCCGTAACTCGACTCAAACGTTCATTTTTCAAAAAGCAAAACCTGTTCAAGAAGATGGGTTTTTTTCACAATCACTTGACTCCTCGAGTCAAGGAAGGAAGGGAAGAAGAAAGAAGGAAAGGAGGAAGGAAGAGAGGAGGCAGGGAAGGAGGAAGGAAGGGAGGAAGAAGGAAAGAAAGGAGGGAGGGAGGAAGAAGGAAGGAAATGAGGGAGGGAGGGAGGGAGGAAGGAAGGAAGGAAGGAAGGAAGGAAGGAAGGACCTAGGAAAGAAGGAAGGTAGGAGGGAGGGAGGAAAGAAGGAAGGTAGGAGGGAGGGAGGAAAGAAGGAAGGTGGGAGGGAAGGAGGAAAGAAGGAAGGGAGGAAGGTAGGGGGGAGGAAAGAAAGAGAGACGGAAGGAGGGAGGAAGGAAAAGAGGAAGGAAGGACACAAGGACAGAGGAAAGAAGAAGGGAGGAAGGAAAAGAAGGAGGGGGGAGGAAGGAAGGACAGAAGGAAGGAAGAAAGGGGGATGGAGGAAGGAAAGAAGGAAGGGAGGAAAGAGAGAGAGAAGGAGGAAGGGAGGAAGGAAAGGAAGGAAGGAAGGAAGGAAGGAAGGAACAGTCAAAACAGACAGGGTCAATTTGACCCGGGAGGAGGACAGGAAGGTTAATTAGTTGTCAGTAAGTTAAGACAGCAAAGCACAATGAGCCCTGAAGCTGTGAAGTGTTTAAATGGAACTCAGCTGTCATTAATGATATCATATTATGTTATTTACACCTACAGTGGCATATGTTAATGTCTTCTGTGGAAAGGGTCTTTTTGATCATGTTGTTTGAGGGCGGTTCGTGTTTGTGACGCGCTCCACGCTGCTGCTGTTAATGTTGTGTCTATTTACTCTCTGAATAGTGTTCTTTTTATTTTTTTCCTCCCATTGCTCTGCCATCAACGGTTGCGATTTGGGATGGAAGTTGTATTTAGGTCAAAGTAAGAGGAAAGACAAGAAATCAGGAAGTAGAGTTCAACATATTAGCGTTTAGTGATTTGTTTGTCTGCCATTTTTATGCTGAAAATGAAAACTGACTGACACATGGGATTGTTGGAGGTAAAGGTAAAATATACGTCCACCCAGGATCAGACCTTCAGGGGGGCTCAGCTCCTAATGAGAATTTGACATAAAGTGTTCAAACCCCCTGCTAAATGAATCATTTCACTGAATAATTTAAATTGAAACAAGAAAAATGAATACATAGTTGAATGATGTACTGTAGAGTATAATAATAATCAGAATAAACAATCACAGATTTCTACAGAGAGGAGCCTGATATAGTTAGTGAACCTTCAGGGAAAGACTATTTATTTTCAAATTATTTATATATTTTTAGGGATGCTGAGATCAAATTTAGGGGTGTTTGTGCGCAGCTAAAGAGGGTCTAAAATCTCCCCTGCGTCCACTTCTATCATTTCTAGCAATGTCTCCTCTGAAATGATCATGAAGGTTGTTATTCTATGTTACCAAACTCATTAAAGGTTGCTTTTCCTCACCAGGCGCTGGGAACACACACACACACACACACACACACACACACACACACACACACACACACACACACACACACACATACACACACAGACACATAAAACAGATGTTATTAGATTGACACTTTCATTCACAGCACCCTTTTCTATGACATGAGTGCATTAATTTGTACCACAAGTGGCTCTGGTGGGAGATGAATGCCGAGCGCTTCCCAGTGAATACACAGGACCGTACCGAAGCGGGTGTCAGAAAAGAGCCAGGTCTTTGAAACCAGAAATAGACAGGCAGCACGTGTTTCTTCTTCTTCTCAGTCAGAGACCTCATAAAGAGAAGGCAGCGAGGCTTTAGACAGGACTAATTAAAACTTCCAATGCTATGAATTCTCTTTGATCTCACTATACGGTCCCAGCGGACGGCCCTCGCTCGCTTCTGCGCTTCTGTCCTATAACCCACTATTTCCTATTGTTTCACTCTCTTTTTTTTTTTTTATTGTCGTCTTTGTCAGAATAATGTGTATTTTACTGTGTTTCATCATGGGTATGCATCACTCTATTGATGTTTCTAGATTAGTTTAAAAGAAGAAGTTGTTTAAGGGTTTGGTTTCTGGGGTTTTGGTTTTTACGTATGTTAAATTTATCTCTCTCAAAGTTTTTCTGAGAGCTGTATGAACATTTTTTTTCCAATTTATGAAAGACCCCGAGGAGACTTACCATACTAACACCAAAGTGCCATTCATACTGCAGATATTTTAACTTCATTTTTTTAGTCATTTTTAAAGTTTTTCAGTGCAATAAAGACACACTGTAGTTTGGCTTCTGGCAAAATAGTATTATGTCTTCCTTCTCAATCATTTCTGTATAGATTCATGCTCATAATTACAACTTTGCATAACATTAGGAATTTTTGAGAGGAAATAATTTACTTCTGAACTGAACTGTGAACGTACTCCAACCCTGCTCCGTAGTAATGATGCTCATTCTTTTTTTTTCCAATGCACACTGGACATTTTAAACTGACTTTATAATTAGACTGCAAACTTTACATAATAATGTCTGAATGCAAAATAATTTCTCCATGAGCATTGTTCAGAGCTCAAATTAGATAAAAATCAAAGTGTTCTTTAACTTCTCAATCACCAAAGATGAAAAAAATGGCAATTCCAGTTTGACTTAGATAGATGACGAGATCAAAGTGAGCGGAAATGCATCTCGTACGTCTAACCTCCCTTCACGTCCCCTCCCGCTCTCGGTGCTCTGGTTTTGTGAGCGTCAATCCTCTGAGATATTTAAAGCAGCTCGTTTTGAAGCCTGCGTTGTTTTTCATCTATCTTCTTGTGAAAATCCGTCCTTTGATGTTTCGACATCCTCAAAATTGATCTAATTCCTTGTGCCACTATTTATGAAACTGTTAATTGAGCAATTACTGCTGTGTCGATCTGTCAAAATTACCAGTTGTAATACTATACTGTTTTTTTCAGGGGGGCTTTTGCACCCCTGAGTTTAAAGCGAGCTGGTACCTCATTTGAGCGAACAACCAAGCGGACTCTGACAAGGTAATTTGGCGTTGAGATAAAGGCGGAAGCAGACACTTTTAATCTTATGATGTTTGAAGTTTGGCCTGCTTCTGAGTCAGCCCAGATTAAAGATGGAGTGCAAGTGTGTGTGTGTGAGAGAGACAGCTGAGGTGGAGGTGCTCCTCCGTTGATGGGTCCTGGTTAAACATGGTATATCTTGTCTTTGGGAGGCAGCGTGCTGCATGGCAGCCCCGGCTAATTGGAATCTGCTGCATGTCATCTGTGGCCAGGACATTTCATCAGAATGTCAATAAGGGGAAAAAAAGTAGTATAGAATTTCTGTTGCCTGCTGATGAATGCAGCAATGGTCGAAGCAAAAGGAGAACAGAACAAATGTGGCGCCCGGAGGAGAGGGAGGCCAGCTCCGACTTGGGGGAGATATAGATTGATGAGGGATTGTTCGTTGGGAATGAGATTTCAGAAGAAGCTGTAGATTTTCTTCCCCCAACTGCAGGTATGAAACAGAGTTGTGTCACAAGAGCAGTATTACAACTCCCCACCCGCACACACGCGCACGCACACACACTGATGTTTACCATTCAGCCATACACACACCAACAGTGCTCGGCCACTGAGGAAACTCAGACGTTTACTGGTTGTGAGAGCTGGGCTCTTTTGCCTATGACTAATAGATGAAAGCCAGAAAGAACTGCAGCTGAATAATTGAGCTCTTATGTAATGATAATTGCAGCCCATAAATAGGGATTCACCTTTGGCAGAGCACAAACTCCATTTCCATGCTGAGTTGTGAAGCCAAACGAACTGTTTCTCTGGCTAGACTCTCTGTCTCTCCTTCATCTCCTCTTTATGTCTTTGAGGCTTTTTTTTTTTTTGGTCTGTCTCCGTCTTTGTCAGTTACACACAGACAGACACACATGCTCAGAGTGGTGACACTTTCAAAGCAGTGCCTTGTGGAAGAGCCGGTATTGAACAGGAGCCTCAGTGAGATTGGTTGCTTTAATTGCTGTCAGAGGCAAGATGGGAGTGGTAGCAAGCTGCAACAGCTGAAAGGTTTCATTCCAAAATATGTTGTATACTGTCGCTGTTTTGTAAAAACCTGAAATTGCCACCTGAAATTCACCAGGAACATTTAAAAGCACAAGAAGAACACCTGCATTTAATATTAAAGGGTCGACTCACCCAAATTGAAAAGAACAAAGGAACATATTTTCATACAGATTAACGTTTAGCTGCTGTAAATTCCCATTTGTAATTTCTCCTTGATTGACATCCTGAGTGTTCCTCAACATAGAAACATATCTCGTGGATAATTTAACATAACAAGCCAGTGTGAGGTGGGAGTCAGAGCGGTTGTGAATTCACTTTGTAACACTTAGTTATTGTAGTTGGGAACAAAACATGGCTCGGTAGTTGCCAAATTCATCCATAACTGACCCTGAATTTGAAAGTGAATTATTATTTATTGTATAGTTGGATAGATGGATAGATGTTTTGGGAAACCGATTGAATTCCTGCAAAGAGATGAGAAGATTGATACCATTGTCGTGTCTATACAGTAAATATGTAGTTGTAGCCAGCAGCTGGTTATCTTAGCTTAACATAAGGTTCCTTAAATTTGCCTATCACCAGTACCAGAAACACATCAATTACCAATTATATATCACAGCTGCAAGGCAAGCAGCAGAGACTACAGGAAATTATGGATTTCTGGCAAGAAATACTTGGGTACATATATCATATGTAATCACATCTGATATATATGATGTGTAATCACATCATATATAATTGTCACATCGCCTCTGTAGAATAAACATATTTCACTAAATGTTGAAATATTCCCTTTCTTATAGATTGTTTTATGATCTTAACTGTATTAATATTTAGTTTCTGCCCACTATTGGTGGGGCAAATGGGAATTTAAGGCTAAAGTTTCTTGAGAAAATGCGCCTTTTAAGTTTTATTTAAATTCTTTCACCATCACATTTTTATCAAAGAACCTGATACAGTATGTTTTTCTTTTGAGTCACCTAAGATTGTAGATAGAGAAAAACTATGGCACTTGCACTTTCAAATTTTGGGGGTGTCCAAAATTACTCGTCCCATTTTCCAATTCAACTGAGATTAATGGAATTTTGGTTGCAAAGTTTAAACTACTTTTAACAGGAGAAATAAAAACTGATGAGAGTGTCTCCTGTAAAGTGATGGGGAATACTGATTCTGTTAAGATTTTTTAATTGTAACTTTTCAGGGCTTTTCATGTAATTACATTCACCTCTGTTCTGTTGGGAATGGAGTCAGACATTATTAAATACTTTGATTTGAGCCTGTGATTTCCTTGTAGTGGGTGATTTCCTTTTTTGTCATATTAGAGATTTGGTTTCTCTGTAGCTCCAGCAGCAGCTGGACGAGCATATGTGACCAGAGGCCTGATGGGTCATTGGGTCTTTACCCATCATGCCCCACTTTCTGAGGCTGCTTAGCTTTGTGGCAGGGATGTTCCTCCTTGTCCTCGGTCTCCCAGTTCTCACCATCTCGCCAAAAAAGCATAGACGGGTCCTTGATGAATGTCTGGTTCATAATAGTGATGTGGCTGAGGGGCAGGGGGGGTGGGGGGTAATGATTTAATCATCGTGTAATGGATGGAGGACATCATTCAGGCATGGATTAGTGCAGGTGTTTGCCACCCCGAGAATACTCGGGCTGATGAATCTCATTGTCAGTGCTGAAAGTGATGGTGCGGTTTAATCTTCACTGTGAACTGCAAACACAAGTTATTTTTGAAGTGTCAACTATTCATCTCCAGCAGCAGATGCATGAGAATTAGCTCAAGTGCTCATTTGAGGAAACATTTTTGCTTTTTAGGAAGTGGAGGGCTTACAATTTATGTTGACATTTAGTCCACTGTTAGGGCTGCAACTATGAGTATGTTCATCATCAATGTAAGTGTCTTCTCAATTTGTAGTTTATTTGTTTAGTTTATGAAATATAAAAAAATAGGTCTGTGCAGTATATCGATATTATATCTATTGTGACTTGAGATCAGATATCGCCTTATATTTTGGATATTGTAACATTGTCATATGACATGAGTGATGTCTCTTCCAGGTTTTAAAGGCTGTATTACAGTAAAGTGCTGCAAAACTGACATAATATTGATTGAGATATTTGGTCAAAAATATTGTGACATTTCATTTAGTCTATATCGCCTTTACCAAAAGATATGAAAAATGTCCATCACAGTGTCCCAGAGCCCATGGTGACATCTTCAAAAGTCTTGGATGTTGGGTAGTCTGAAAATTCCCCAGAGAGGAGCACGTCACGGTCTGACTGGCGCTATCATTGTCAAATATTGTACTACTTCTCTAAGTCGTAATTCAGTCAAATGTGAACACAGATATAATACACAAATTTTTTAGATTCCATGCAACTTATGTTTTCTGAGGACATCATCTAAGAAGTCCATTGGTAATAGATACTATTTATAACTCTAGGACTTGATGGAGAAGTTTTTTTCAGTATTAAAGTTATCCAGTAGTAGTTTCTTAACATTGCAAACAAGAACTCAAAAGAGCTAATTCTGGAAAGTTTTAATGGTGCTTATATGCCTAAAATGTAAATAAATATAGGGTAAAACAACAGGGGTCAATATGTATAGTATAATCCACAGCACAAATCACTCAATGACAGCATACAATGTAATTCCTGGTGTAAAGATGTCTTCCCTGTGTTTAAACTGTTTTACGTTGTTTCAATGAGCACACATAAATCTGACAAACTAACAATTGATATATTACTCAATAATAAGGAATAATAATTAGGTGGAGCTCTTGTAAACACAAAAACTCAAATGTCAGTTTTGTCTCGCTTGTTTCATGTGAATGCAACCTGCCATTATATTTGTGATCAGATATAAAATCAGCAATATAAACTTCTTAAGATTATTTTTTGACATCTGTAGTTTTCAAAGATGTTATATCCACCCACGAATCTGAATGATTTCTTCCTCATTTGTGGCATCTATTACAAAAACAAAAAAATACAGTATAACATTCACTTTTCCTTTTTTCTTTTCTCTCTCTCTGTACACCCACTCTCTCTCTCTCGCTCTCTCTCTCTGGCTCACTCAGAAAAAAACAAGAATAAAACAAACATGTAAGACTCCCGTTGAATCCTCACAGGCCTCAAAGTCGATTTGGATAAAAATGAATGGAAAATGAAAGTGAATAAAGTGCTCTTTGTGTGAGAGTCCAGTCTTTGAACGCGTCTATAATTGGAGAGCTCAACAAAAGAGAAGGAATGACAAGAGAGAGCTCGTGGGACTCTCCAGCCTCTTGATTCGGCTTGGAGACAGGCTTGTGTGACACAGTGGGAAACACAGAGATAGAAAGGCAAATACGTGATGTGATGGAAGCACACAGAGACACAGAGATGGAGGAAAAATAAGACCTGCTGGTGGGGTGCAAGCCGCCTCATCAGCTTCAAGTTTCCATGCCACATCAGGTATTTTTAGACATTCTGCGAATAAAATCTAAGCATCTATTTTCTTTATTTTTGTCAGGCTGTCATGATGTCAGCCAAGCCACGTCAACTTATACATAACTGGCTGTCTGCACTGTTCACAGACTGTGAAACAGTGTGAATGAATAGCTTTGTAATGCTAACAGACGTAGAAGGAGACGAGCACAAGTACCTAGTTGCCTGTGAGTATCTATGTTTGTGCCGTTTGTGCCGTGGCAGACTGTGGAAGGCACTTTGAGATGAGTGGTAAAATGTGTAGATGGCCTGTCATGTGAGAACGCCTTCGGGATGCCATCCAATGCTTTTATTGGTGACAAGTGATGAAGGGAATTTTTTTGCAAGGTGAGCTGCATGGTTACAGTTACATGATGTGTGTCTGTAAGAAGAGGATGTATGTGACATGTGGGAATGCCTATATGAATATTTAGACCAATGTGTTAGTCTATGTGCTGCATCTGCATTCATCTAAGTACTTGAGTGAGTCCACAGGCCGAAGGAGTAAACTCAGCACATTCCACAAATGTAGTCCAGGAGCCTTCTTTGAGGCTATAGGGTTGCAAGCTGTCTGAAGTCGCCTTGTGACCAAATGTGGATGATTTCTCAGTCCGGATTGAAGCTGAGGCTTAATCATACCACTCGAGGATACATTATGCACTGTGAACATCATCATATGCAGTGAGGAGTTGAGCACAGAGCAATGATAGCTTTAAGAAGCCTCCATAAAGACTTAGCTGCATGTATATTTGTACATATGATCGTAGGAAGCTACTTTCTTTCAGATGATGTAATATACCCTATGGGGACCAAGATGGAGGTCCTGAGGTCTCAGGCAACAATGACTGTAGATGTCAGATTGTGTTTCTGAACTTAAGATGTGGCTATCTGAAGAGGAAATAATGTTTGACATGGCTAATGTCTGTGCTGATATAGCTGGGAGGTGATCATTTCACTACTGACGCATCATATCAGTTTTGATTTGATCATCAGAGCCTGTTAGCTCTGTTAGCTGGCTGCTTATGCTAACTAACATCACTTTTTATATTTTATTTCTTAACACCTGATGTGCACACTAGTGTATATGTGGTAGAGGGCGTCATCAACACTACTCTCAACAAAAATCTAGCTCTGGAGTACTACAGTACATACTCAACCTGTAGGCTGGAGAGCTGGATCTGGAAGTTAGTCTTTAAAGTAAGACGGCAGCGTGGATTCATAGCAGTTAAGGTATTTTAAAGTTGATATAGAGGTTATGAAATGTATCAAAGCATCCACAGAAACTCTTGCAGCGTAATCCACTCCTCTGCTGTTGATCCGTGTGTTCAGTTTATTCCAAATTCTTATATTTTTTTTCCTGCAACGTAGCTAAATGCACAACTTTCATGTCACGTTATAGCTTCCTCAGAGCGCTTCAGCAGAAATAACATGTTTAGAGATTAATTGGCAGAGAAGAGGATTATGCCACAGGGAGGTTTCTATAGACATTTTTTTGATACTAATAGAATCCATTGTATGTACTGTGAGTACAAGCGAACTGTTTTACTTTTGTGATAAAACTATTGAAGTGTTTATCTGTAGTACTAGTTTTCCACAAGTAGAGCCGAGTTATAGTCAGTAATTGCACTTACACCAAAATATATATCTTTAGTTTACTATCTTAAAGTAACATTAGCCTCCATAAACTGATCATACCAGACCAAGAAAGACAGGAGCAAAAATAAATATAAACCCTGTCTTTATTGAATTGAGAAAGGATGCATTTTATTGCTTCATTTTTTAAATATATCAGAGGAAATTGCTTAAAAAAAAATACTATTCTTGTTATTCATATTTTTAAAACTTACATAACATCAAAATGCTGCCAGTAGCTAAACCACAAAATGCTTAATGTAGTCGACTCCTTTGAAGCTTCATCACAACAGTTATTTACAGGTTCTCTTTTTTTCTGGATGCATTTTTATATATTTAGACTTTATTTTGACCACGAGCAATTCTCCAGCGGACCTCCATGACGGCAGAAGCAGAGCAGTTGTTGCCAAGGTATCTGTGATGTAACTGCACATCTCAAAGTGCGTGTCTGTGTGCAAATATAGGCTATGTGTGAGAGTGCGTGAGACACAGAGGGAGAAAGAGTGTGAGAGCAGCTACTGTACGTGTATCACCATTGTTTTGGGGGGAATGCACATGTGTTGCAGCACCTGTAGTGTTTTGCTGATTTGAGTGTTTGGTGTTTTGTGTGAATGCACGTGGCCTCATTTTAGGGAAAAATATCACCTGAGCCCCAGACAGCGTTTGGGTCGCTGCTCTTTTGCCACAGCTCTAGATGTCACATAGATGGATCACATGTTTCCAGTAACCGTACCCTTCCAACTTGGCCTCCACACCCTTGTTTTCCCCCGGGCGTCCTCCTGATGGAAGTCGATGTGATGTGGTCCTCGGCCGCAGGAGTGGCGCTGCTAAAACAGATGAAACCAGCTCTAAGAGGCCCTTGTCTCCTGCCTGCCAGGCGCTTATAGAGATGGATGGAGGGGAGCACATCACAAGCAGCACATGAGGAGATTACTGATGAAGGTGTGGAGGGGATAAGCAGCCGCCTCAGCAGCATCATCCTCGATTCTCCGGTGGCACCGCAGCATCAGCCCCTGGCGCCCAGCCCTGAGCCAACGAGGCCTCTCCGGAGGGCTGATGATGGGATTTATGAATAAGCGGGGGGGATCAAGTAAACACCCACAAAAGAAAATAAGACAAATGAAACACTGGCAGGGGCTTGAGAGGAGGAAATTAGACCAAGAAGACAAGAGACATAGAAGAGAGGGGAAAAGGAAGAGAAGGTAAAGTGTGAGGGCAAGTGCAGGCAGGATGATGTGATGCATGCTAGTTGTGGGAGTGCCTCTGCTCTGCTCCGCTCTGCTCTGCTTTGCTCCGTCCCTCCAGGAAGTCATACCGCTTCTCCTCTCCATCTGAAGGAGGCTATGTCACCATGGCAACCGGAGAGAATCTGCGCCCGGCTCGCCGGGCTGGGTTGTACGTGTGCATGCATGAATGTGTTTTGCGCGAACACATCGGCTCATCGCTGCTGCATGTGTGCCTTCGTCTGATATGTGACTGTCGTTTGGTGTGTGTGTGTGTGCGCGTGTGTGTGTTTTTATGAGCATCAAGTGCAGGCATGCGTGTGCAAGAGAGAGGGAGATGCACACACACACAGAGATACACACTTCCACGGTGCACACACAGCCTCACATTCACAGTTTGTACTGCAGGCTTTATTTTTAGCACGTGGCACTTATATAATCAGGGTGACACTGGGGGGAAATAAAAGGAAAGGGAAAAACATCTCCTGCATTTCCTTTACCCTCTATCTGACGCTTTCACTCTTTGTTTTTCCTCCCCTACATTTTCCTTCTCTTGCTTTCTATCTTTCTTCCCCTACATTTTCTTGTTTCTTCACCCCCTCTTTCGTCCTCTCTGGTCTCTGGTCTCTTGTCTCTTTCGTCCTCCCTGGTGCTCCCTGCCTCATTATATATTTGACTTCACATCTTCTCCTCTCTTTTGCTGCTCCTCTCCTCCTGCATTTCTGTCTGTTTCCCTCGCCTGTCATCTGTCTTCCTCTTTTCAAGCCTCACCTCCATCTCGCCTCACCATGACACTCTGCAGCCGTGGCAGAGGAAGAGAAAGAAAGAGGGGGGGGGGGGGGGGGGAGAAGAGGGGGAATTTAGAGGGGCAGAGAATGAGACAGAAGGCATGAGAAAGAAAATAAGAGAGAAGGGTAAAGAGGAAGAAACACAGCAGAGAGAGACAGAAGCCCAGAGCTCTTCTCTCCAGGCTGGCTTCCTTGTTGCTTTTAAAGACCAGGATTCCCAAGTGGGCTGTGCTCCACGCTCTTGTTTAGCCTGCTCTTTTTCTTCTTCCTCCTCTTCCTCCTCCTCAGTGTTGGCCCATTCCTCAAGGTAATTTGAGAATAGATGACATTTCAGGATTATTTAGTGGGATCAGCGCAGAGTGGGCTCCTTGAATCCCATTGCCAAGGCGATGGGAATAACGCACTCGGCCTTTCTTCCGTTACATTCAGCAAATTGCGACTTCACTCTGTGCAGCCTTTCTCCGTGGATTAACGTCTGAGGTTTGCTTATAGCCGACACTCGCTGTATCGCTGAGGTGTTTTTGATCTGATCAAGTGCTACACAAGCTGAATGCCACATCTGAGGAGTCATCAAAAAGTAAATGGTGTCTACTGTATGTAAAGCATCCTACTACCTCTGTGAAAAAATGCTTACGCTATCACCTCTAATTACTTTTGCTTGACACAGAGTAGTGCCAGTATCTCACATGGAGTAACTTGAACACTGTGGTTAGGGAAACACTGTGAGCAACTGCTGACATGTAGCTATTTTAAACAGCTAACTTGCACACTAACTGCATTAGGTAATAAAGAAATATATCCAGTGATCAAAGCATTTACAGAATTGTTGTAGGTCCAATTCAACCATGATGTAAGGGTTTCTTTTGATAATGACAACAGCCTTTACTTACCTACAGTTATCTGCAAATATAGGAAGAAATGCTGTATACCAAGGGTCTGTTCACATTAAATATGCATAGAGGTTTTTTTCTCTACATGTTAAGCCATGCGTGTGCACAGTTACATTTTATGAATCACATCATGAATGACGTTTGCATATCAATACTTTTGCCTCCTACACCACTTGACCCACTGGAAGCAAACAAATAGCATAACATCGCCTCTGCCACGTCTTGCTCGTCACTATGGGTGTGTGCCAACACTGGCTGACAAGGATGAAGAGATATTTACATCACAATGTCAACAGGGAAGGGCCACTATGTGTGTTTTCTGGTAATATTTGAGCTATGTTTTTTGTCTGTTAGCATCTTTAGCAAGCAATGGGTGAATAAAAAAACTTTCCATTACTTTGTGCCATTTATTTTTTCCTTGTTGTTATAATCTGGGAGGGATGGACGTTGTATAAAAGTGGAATTCCCAAACCATTATTTTCTCATCCATTGTTATCTTTCCATAGCTTCATGGTCATGTCAGCATCACTGAATTACTTCCTGATGAATTTCACCCTCTTTTGCATAAATTTGAAATTGTTCAACTTAAGATCCCTACAGTACCTAGCCAGTCTTGCGTTACCTGAACTCGCACATACCTCACAAGTGATATAGCAATTCGCTCCTGTCCCATAGAAAATCATTTGGGGAAAACTTTGTCTCACATTGAGCTGATTTCAGTGAGTCCTCATCACTGAAATCAGCTCAAACGAGAAAAAAAACTGCACAATTTTATTTGACATGTTGTCGAGGTTTTACAACAACTCCAGAACAGTTGTCAGTATGAATGACCATTACTTACATGCACCTGTAAACTATCATCAGCAACACCTGTAAACTCAATCTTGATCATGTTATGAAATGTTGAAGTGTATAAACTTGATAAATTGCTAAACACATACATTCTCACTGCACTTGATTCTGAACTTACACTTGTTTTTCTCCACAGTATTTTATATATTTCTATATTAATAGGATTCAATAAAAAGTAATCAGGACATGTATAGAAAAATGACTGAAAATATTATAATATAACTGCAGCTTACAACTGTACCTGATTAGTATCAACAGCTCCATGTCCCCAACACAGGCTCAAAATACCTCATGGGACATGATATGGGCCATGAATTTCTGTAATTATATCTTAATAGGTACAAATACATTTTGTTAGTAATACCTGCTCCTGTTGTGTAAAAACTACATTTACTCCCAAAAGTCACTAAATATCCTCCTGTGTGTGGCTGCAGGTGTGTGTAGGTGCAGTATCAGCACGAGTTGTTATGTTCCTGCGTGTCAACATCTGTGTACATGCATGTTTGCGCTTACTGTAACAAAAGTGTTTTGCGTGTGTATTGTCCAGCACCTCACAAATCTGAGACAGAAATGTGTCGGCACCTCAGGGAGTGCGTTTCACTTTGTCTCCTCAGTGGCTGTCAGGCCCAACAAAACGCTAGCAGAGCACAGAGGAAATCCTCTTCTGCCTTCACCCCCTATTCCTGTAAGACTTAGCCTACAGTACAAGGAACAGGGGAAATGTGATTCTGCACAGCAGCATAGATTTTACTTTTACCAATAACACAGTAACTTTTAGTTTAAAGGTGATAGTTTAAAATATTATCAACATTCAAACAATTGTTGACACAGAATGATGTTTTGGTACAGCCGAGATGACAGATTAAAAATGTGGAGATAAAAAAATACTTGTGTTGTATGTTAGCCTTTTAAGCGACTGACGATAATGAAACAATAATAATAGTTTCAAATGATGTTATTAAAGAACGGTAAAACTTCAGCTCACCATTGAGATCCATTTGCCTGAATCACCGAAGCACACAAACAAACAAAAAATGATTTATTTTATAAAAGTTTATTTAGTCTGTATAACTACATTTTTATAACTCATCATTTCATTAAGAAATACAAGTCTAATTCATTTAAATCTTTTCTTCAGATTTGAGTCTTGAGAACTGATGAATTGTTATAAAAAACACTGTAAAAAGGCTACAGAGAAAGTGTGACATTTTGGCACTATAAAGAGGTGATGAGCTCAGCTTAGTATAAAGAGACCGCTAGCTTAGTTTAGCATTATGAAGCAGCGAGACAGCTAGTTTAGCGCTCTCCAAAGTTGAAATATATATCTACCAGCACCTCTGAAGCTCACAAATTAACACCTTTTTCTCTTTACATGTACACAAACACGACCAGCAGCTTTGTGCAGTGACTTCCTGTTGGTCGCCAAGAAGTAGTTCCAGCATATAACTTCCAGTGAAACTCCGACCTGTCATCTTTATATTCCTGTTTGTGTAGGAGTTAAACAAGCCGGATACAACATGTTCATTTGTAGACTTTAGAGATGGTGACAGACGAAAGCCAGGCTAGCGGTTTCCCCAGCCTCCAATCCTTATGCTAAGCTAATTGACAGACTGGTTCTAGCTCAATATTTACCACACAGACATGAGACATTAGATAATATCAGTCTTCTCATCTTTTCATTTCACTCTTGGCAAGAAAGCAAATAAGAAAATTTACCAAAATGTCAAACTATTGATTTCAAGCCTAAATCTGCTGTCTAGACTTCAAGGTTAGAACTTTTTGAGTGAAAAAAATGCTGTTTGGTGTTGTATACACAAGTAAAACAGGTTTTCAGTCCCAGTTTAGTTGATATTTATCTTAGAAGGTGTGTTTCTTTACAGCAAATGTCCACATCACTGCTTACTGGATGCTTTTCGGTGAATTTGTGTTTGAATGCAGTTCATGGGGACACCGCTTTCCAACAAATGTGGATTAGGTTTTTAGTGAGGTAAACAACACGTTTCCGGCCTCTTTGAACATTAATTCAGGTTTTTCATTTTCCTGTTGTGACTAAATTCTGCTAAGCTGGTTTTAAAATCCCGGCCGGTGTGGTGATTGTGTTCTTGCCAAACTTCTGCATTGCTGGCTTGGACTCCCGCCTCTTCCATCATTGTTGTCTTAACCTTATCCAATGTACAAACCTTGCTTGCATGTCCTGAGCTCTCAAATCTGATAATATGGAAAACCATCTCAGGTCAATCAGGAAATTACATCTGGCACCCGTCCAAGGATTATGACGGCAGGCATGGACAAAGCGGTGTAGTATTATTGTTGATCTTGGATTACAGATCGAGGCAGCAGAGCGATGACTTATCACGCTGTTGTTGATACAGCTTTTTGGTAACGGCACTCCTGCTCTGGCTGCTGTTGTGCACACAGTTATTTCATCCAGCACAGTCATTGTGTGAAGCCAGGTTTGATGTTCACTGTGTTGCAGCTGAGTCGAGGGGAAACTGCCAGTTAGGGAGCGTCATGGAGGGACTGCTCCACTGCGCCGCACTGATGTTTGGTCACAAGCGGCTGCAGATGGGGTTGTGTTTGTGTGTCGAGCATAAGGAGATGGAGGCATTATGCATACATGAAAGGTGTGAATGTTTATGTTTGTGTATGCAGGTGTTGTGCAGCTCAGCCGCGTCTTTTCAGGGGGACTGACAGGCGGCAGCCACTGTGAGGATTTTCCAATGGCTGTAGTTTTGAGGCTGACAGCTCAGTGACACATCATTACATATTGCTCAAGGCAGTGCAAGCAAGAGTGACCTTTTATGCTGCCGTTGAGTTCCTTGCACACGTGTACTTGTGTGTATGTGTGTGTGTATGTGGCACTGCTGCGTTATGTGTGCATGTATGTCATGTGTGATCTACTCTTTAATTAACTTTCTCAGTTTATACTTCTGCTATGATATTCACCCCTGTTTTGATAATATTTGATAATGTGATGTTATATTTTCTTGGCTTCTGAATCACAGCAACGTTTTGCCATTTTTCCCTTTTTTTTATTTTTACATTCAGTTCATGTTATGTGTATATGCACAAACACAGAGGACACACATGGATTAAAATATGTCTCCACAATGCTGATTGAGAATAAATGATTTTAATTGAATGAATGATTTCCCACCTCAGCAGGCTTCCTTTCTTTTCTCTCTCTCACCCAAAATCTAGCTTCACCACAGATGTATGACAGCCACTGCCCCAGAAACTTGGTTTCATATCTTACTTCTGTATAACATTTATTATTTATGACTAAATGAGCAACAATCAAAGTAAAAATTCGGAGGAAACATCTTCATTATTTATTGAGAGTTTAAGAATCAGAATCTGCCTCATCAGGGTTGTATGTAGGGGTGTGGTTTGATCTGATTTGATTGGAAGTGAAAATATGTCTGCAGGGCCTTTTAAAGGAAAAAAACGATGTAATGTGTCTTAGTAAGGTGTTTCATCACCAAGACACTTGAGAACAGCTTCAGTGCTTCTTGTCATAGATGTCTGACTGTCTCTGAAACTCCACTGGAGCGATGAACAGCATTCTTCCAAAATATATTCCCTCATTTGGTGTTTTTAATGATCGTAGTGGAGAGCTTTATCTCACACACTGATCCAAAATGTTCCATATGTGTTGAACTAAGCTGAGATCTGTTGACTTTGAAGGCTGCAGCGTTATGATATGGTCATTTTTCCATCCATCCATCCATCCATCCATCCATCCATCCATGTCACAATAAAGAATCCTTTAGTCACAAACTGTTAATCTTTTCCTCTCTCCATCATGATCTCAAATTGAGGTCAGCTATACATATCACAGAGCATGACTGGATGTTAATTGCTTAATTGCATCACACAGTGCATTAGTACATCTGTATGGAAGCATCTGCATTTGTTATGTTCATTCACTCCATTTATCTGAGTTCCTCTTTTAATTTTTCATCAGTGTGTATTTGCCTGCAGAGCTCGAGGTTAAATAAGGTTGACTAGCAAGCTAATTGCTATACCTACCATGGCAAACACCTAAAGGCAGCTGTGATTAACTAAGCTAGAACTTTGCTGTACACATATATTACAGTAGCTAAAAAAAGCCTCACTAACTACATTAACATTCAAAATGCTATACAGTAGTTAATTTGGTTAATTAAGCTAACAGCAAGAAAACTGATAACAAGCTGATTAACTTCAGCTTGATGCCATAGTGTAAATGGATTCCTAGTTCGCTGTAGACAAGTCAAACAACATGTAAAAGACACTAATTAAAAGATACTCTCACACTCTAAATTATATACTTAGCTTTAAAGGGATAGTTTGACATTTTTTTTGAAATATATCTACTAATGTTCTTGTGTGAATTAGATGAGAAGATCCATACCACTCATATCAGGGATTTGTTTTAATCTTCTCATCTAACTGTCAGCGAGACAAGCAAGATATCAAACTATTCCTTTTAAAATACCACAAATTGATGCTGATGATGGACATTGAAGAGACAGTTTACCACCACAGCAGCACACTCCTTTCTGTCTCACTGTTTTCATTATTATTATCTACTTTTCTCTCTTTTCCATCCTTTCAAGTCAAACAGGACTGACCTAATATTTTGGATGCGAGTGGTCTGGGGTGGCATCCTTTGTCAAAATTCAGAGTGCATATGTGTGTTTTTCCCCTTTTCTTTTCTGGCTGCCAGGCAAGGCAATATCGAGCGGAGAAAGTGTTGACTCAGGGGGAAGGAAAGTGTCAGATTAATAACGAAGACGGGCCACGAGAGGCAGCGGAGGAAGCAATAGAAATTAGACAGGGTGTCTTCATAGTTCAGCCGACTGAGGCGTGTGCCATGTATTTGCAATGTTGCAGGTTCATATAGCTGTTTGTCATCCTGTGTCTCTCCCTTCGCTCTCGTCTCTTTTTCCCCCCCCACTGCATGCTGTCTAATGAGAGCAAAAAGGCAGACAACATTTTAATTTTTAATAACAAAGATGGGTCATGACAGGCGGTGGAGGAAGCAGGGAAATGAGATGAGGAAAGAGTCCCCAGATGAGGCGAGAGGGAAGGAAGGGAGGGTGGCAGAGAAGAAGGCAGGTTCTCTTCTAGCTAATGATAATGTTCATTATTAATCTGTCACCAGTGGTGGAAAAGTAACGAAGTACATCTACTCAAGTACCTGTGCTTTATTTGAGTACTTCCATTGGATGGTTCATACTATTTTGGTTAAAAATCCTGTACTTTTTACTCAACTACATTTATTTGACAAGTATAGTTACTAGTTGTTTTAAAGATAATGATTTTATGTACAAAACGTGATTAAATTTTAAAAGTTAAAGTGCAAAGTTTATAAAGTAGTTCAAATCCACTCTACCTCAACCAGCTAACATTAAAATGCACACTACATCAGTGATAATAATCCAGTCGTACTGTTGTTGATAGTGAAGAACAGAATCGAGCTAAATGAAGTAGAAAATAAAATGCTTTTTGTTTTGTACTATAATTACAGAAAGAATAATCAGTAAAGACTAAAAACCATTAACTCACTAAATGCTGAAATTAAATGCCCTTTGTGAGTATTTGAACAATTTATTATTAGTATTAGTTTAGTTTGTTTGTTTCTGTGTAAAACATATTTTTTTGTCTCATACTACACACAGGATATGGTGGGCAACAATGATTTGTTCCCGTTTGGAGCATGATGAAATGTCAGTCGTCTTAAATTGATATGTAGATGTATTATTATATCGCATGTCATATAATCCCATGTGGGATTATATGACATGCAAATGATCTACACTAAAAATAAAAAAACATTCATTCAGTAAATTCATTCAGTACTGTATTATATAACACTGACAGACCCCATTCATGCCATTTACTTTTAATTTAGCTAAAATACATCGTTCTACTTGTACTCACTTAAGTGAAATTATGCAGGACTGTGCATGTAATGTAGTATTTTCAAATTGTGGTATTGCTTCTTTTTTTTACATAAGTACAGAATAGAAGAAGGGAAGATGGACATGAATGGGGAAGATGGAGGAGGAGGAAGAGGTGGAGGAAAGGGAGCAGTGGGGGAGAGGAAAGGTAGTATTATTGTTTATTTAGACAGAAGAGAAGAAGGAACAGAAAAGAGGAGGAGATATGGGACCTAAGTGACGACAGAGTGTGTGTGTGTGTGTGTGTGTGTGTGTGTGTGGCAGTTGGGTGGGGGTGGGAGAGGGGGTTGGTCGGGTGAATGTGACACATACCATCAGGCAGGATGAGGAAAAGGCAAATGAAGTACATGCCATCTCTCCCTGCATCCTGCATTATGCTAATGAGCCTTTTAATGCTACTGCTGCTCGCTGAGCTCATGTTGAGAACGTATGACACACACACACACACACACAAGCAAGAAGGCTAAGGTGTGTGTGTGTGTGTGTGTGTGTGTGTGTGTGTGTGTGTGTACCTGCACGTGTATACAGGCAAAGATATGAGCATGCACATGTACGCTTAAGTAGACTGCCTTATATAATCATGCATGCACACCTTTCGCATGGTTGCACTGAGTTTGGTTAAAAGAAGCGACCCCCTCCTCCTTGTCTCCATCCCCACTGCTTCTTTCTAAGTCTGTGTTTCTTTGGAAATGTCTGCACCTCTGATTAGCAGATATGTAGTCCATTACTCATGTTTGTTAATAGAAAAGTCACTGGCGGTGACATCATCCACCTCTTCCTCCTCTTTGCTCCTTTGTCCCTCCTCCTTCTTCTAGTCTTTACATTTTTGCTGTTGGTCACATGACACTGTGTCACTGTCTGAGTCAGGATGTGCAGTCTGAAGCCAGATTCATTCTTCTTGCATGGCCAAGGTGCTGGTCTTGGTTTGTTTAGTATTCATGTTTTGTTTTTGTGCATTTTTGTAGGCATAGTAGTGACTTAAGCAAGCATTCAGTGTCGAGTCATTTGGACGTAGTTTAAAACTGAAACAATTAGTTGATTAATTGATTAGTCCATAGACAGAAAATTAACCAGAAACTATTTTGATGATCAAATAATAGTTAGTGATATTAACATTTGCTGGTTGCAGCCACTGAAATGTGAGGATTTGGGTCTTTTCTGTGTCACACATGATGGTAAGGTGAATATCTTTGGATTTTGGACCACTGATCAGACAAAACAAAACTTTTTACCACGTCACCATGAGCTGTACAGAATTATAATAGGCGTTTTCACAGTTCTTAAATTAATTGTTAATTGCAGCCCTAGTGCAGTTTTAAAGCCGAACCTTTATATTCTTACACTATAACATATGTTTCATCCATGATTTGTACTTTCCCTCAACTCATGTACTTCTACTTTAGTGAGTGACTTCTTACATTGTCCAGCATGACCTTCAGTAACTTTCTGTAAAAGATGTGGTAGTGGTATTAGCAGAGTAAGTTTGGAGAGTGAAAAGAGCACAATGCTTTTTTTAATGTCGTGTCTTAATGTTACATTTTGAATCCTGGACGTTCTGGACAGCTGAGGGCAAAACTTGGCATTTAGCCTATTTTTGATATTTTACATTACAAAAAATCTGCTGTCAGACTCCACTGTAGCTGCTCTGGGAATATCTTTACCTGACATGATGATATCAGTGTTCACTTATTCACTGGAAGAAAAATACACAAAGAAACAACAAAATGGGTTTAAAGTTGCCAAGTGCATTATCCATATTTGTCCATGCCTGAGTGATGAAGTGGTAAAAGCTTTGTCAGGTGCCCCCATTGAACATTATTTGCAGTGTGTGGTGGGAAGCCAGTGAGGGGGGATCACACACACCCTTTTGCAGCACTACTCTTACTACTACTCACTACTCTCTGAGAAGGTGGTGGGGTTAGTATACTCCTGGTAAAAGCTTTTCACTGTTGCATGAAAAGACACAACTGCTGCAACTGCTACACATGGCTCTCCTCACCCTCCTCGGGACAAAAAAAGGGTAAAAACGGGGGAAGTAAAAACAAAGTTGATGTAGGATTGATTTTCCTTCCTTCACGTGTGTATCTCGAATAGCCTTGAACAAGAGCCATAAAGTGGGTGAGTCAGACAGCAATAAAAAATGAAATGTCGGTGCAAAATCTACCTCATAAACTGTGGCATTAAGAAAGTTAACACAGGAAAGTTACTTTACTGTGACTGACAATGCATCTGGCAAAGTGTGTGCACCTAGAATTACTTATAGTTTCTCACCCAGATTTACTGTTTTAGTGAATGAGAGGACTGGAGCTGCAGTGTTGTGTGCATTGAACTGGCTAAAGCTGCATGACAGTGGGAGTTGATGAGCACAGAGGCCAGGCTCAGTCAAACTCCTCTTACACACCTGACAACCAAACCAAGGGATACACCTGAATATTGGGGGCATCCAGATGGCCTGGAGTCCAGCTACGGTCTATGTTGCATGTCATGCTCCTTCTCTCTCTCTCCCTTATGCTGTGTTCACACCGAACGGCAGGTGAATTTTATTCGCAGGATCATTTGTGTTTATTCGCCCCAAACAGCCGACAAGTCCCCACCCGCGCAGTGGGAGCCAGCACAGCGATGTTACTGAAGCTCAGCCTGCCTGCCATCATGACAGCTCAGTCCTCCTGCTAGCAACAGTCATACTGACACTTACCTGTAAACACTGAGAGAAACATTATCAACCCCTCGCTGTTCATTTTGCTGTGATAAACCGTGCAATAACCCGTCACACACAAAAATCCACTGATTTCCTGCACTTCCCAGACGACAACTACAGGCATTAAAGTGGTATGAACCCGGGAATGAAATACACAGTGATGAATTATCACTTTGCTGGTTTTCTGAATGGGGTTCAGATGGATCGCAGCTATGTTTTGCGACACTGTAGCCTCCACATTGACACTCAAAATAATGCAATCTAAAAGCATAAATAAAGCAGCAATATATTTATACATAGATATCTGCACACAGTCTAACTTTAAAATGATATAAACTGGCATTTAAGATGTTTATTATTGATGACAGCAGCTGAGGGGTGTGTGTGACTCCAGTGTTAAGTTGGTAGTTGAGAGGCACAAGTAAAGATAAATCAATTTTTTGATCTCAGAAGTTTGCAAAATAAATTCTGGATTAGAGCAGAATCCAGTGTGACTAAATGA